>NC_134837.1:120540641-120606737 GCF_004210375.1 Tachypleus tridentatus
ATTTATTCGCAAAGACAAACTAATTAACTGGTTTACAGAAACAGATCAAATGATTACCAGACTCCTTCACTAACTTTATCTTGCTCTTTATATTTGGTTCTGGCTGCTCTAAACGTTTGGAGAAATATTTCATACCTTAAGCCTTCCGTTCTTCTTGTGATCTCGAAACTTCTTCTAACCAAACAAAAATACAAACGTTTAAATTAAAGTAGTACATATGACCATAAGTTTTGGCCAGATTTCACCTTACCTGCACCAAATTTCATGCCAATCCAGATCCCCCAAGCAACGGAAGAATGATGAACTACGTGCAAGGCAGAGATATGTGTAAACTTTTTCCGTAGAATGAAGAAAATCTGAGAAAAAAAAAAAAAAGCATGGTTTCAGAGTGTTAGGAAATTATGTTATTACCTGAATTTAAAAAAATCACTATAATAGTTAGAAATCCCTATTTCCAGCCTTTTTTTTTTTACTTTTTTGGAGCCCCTAGTTGTACGATTGAAAATATAATCTTCATGGCCCAGCATGGCCAAGCGCGTGAAGGCGTGCGACTCGTAATCTAAGGGTCACGGGTTCGCATCTCCGTCGCGCCAAACATACTCGCCCTTTCAGCCGTGGGGGCGTTATAATGTGACGATCAATCCCACTATTCGTTGGTAAAAGAGTAGCCCAAGAGTTGGCGGTGGGTGGTGATGACTAGCTGTCTTCCCTCTAGTCTTACACTGCTAAATTTGGGACGGCTAGCACAGATAGCCCTCGAGTAGCTTTTTGCGAAATTCAAAAAACAAACAAACAATAATCTTCATATTTTGATTCAACTCGTTTTTGTACTTTCTCGACAATCCCTATTTCCCTCTTTTTAAATGAACATTTTTCAATTATCTTGCTTCTTAAGTTTTTATGCCCCTTATCGTGAATAAATTTTAAGCTACATACGCACATATGCATTCAGTTGAATGTTATATGTTTTTCAAAAGTTTACTGTTATACTGGCTTTTCTACCCACATTTCCACCCAACCATTATTTACTTCGCTAGTTGGTTTTGTGCCTGAGGTTTCCTGTAAATACACGTTAAACAAACGTCGAGTACAAAGGAAGCCGCTTATAACAACATCGCATATATTTAGTATTTACAGCCTCGTACATCAACTCTGGATGAAAAATAAGCAGCTTTCTAAATAGGCAGGGACATTTGCAGTATTTCATACAGCATATATATCTCGGTTTTTGATATAAAATAACCAGCTGGTTTACTAGTAGGCTTGTGAAACAAAAATATGAATGATAATAATTCTAAAACACGCACTCACAATTTCATCGAAGTATTAAAATCAGTAGAATAAATCGCCACTCGCAAGGGTAAAGAAGGGTACTACGATATCGTCAACTGTTAGAAAACTCGCTGAAACAGTTGCAGAAAAACCACATAGAGATAAAGTAAACAGCCAACTCGAGAGATGATGAATCCTCAACAAACAATATCCAATTAATGCGCTATAAGTTGCACAAATTATTTTCCAATTAATACGCATTAGTAAAAAAATCGATTTTTTTTTTCAAAGAGACAAAGCGAAGGACTTAGAAAAAATTCTTCATTGTGAAATAACAAAGGTGGTGTTTGAATTAATTTTTAAACATTCTATGACATACTCAATACTGTATTCATTACTATTGTCCAAGTTTTAGTAAAATATTCGTAACTTTTTCTTTAGCTGTTTGTGGAACTGTTGTCACTAATAGTAAGGTTGGAGACATTGTTATAAATATATACACTGTTTACTCTGATAAAACAAAGCATTTCTAGCTAGTATGACGGTGCTTGAATGGGTTCTAAGATTCTTTGTTGGTAGCGAAGAAGAGCTTAAATATTTTATAGGTTGACATTTCAATTTCAAGAATCAACTTAAACATAGCCCTACAACCTTCGTGGGAGTTTGTTTACAGCTGTGCATAGATTTTGGCACAATATAACCAATCGTTTTTGCCGTTGGCTACAATGTTTGAATGGCTTCAAAAAGATACTTGTCTAGTAGTGATGAAAACAACAACAACAACAACAACAACCATAAAATCTCTCATTCTCTTTTCACCTCAGTGGTCCAGTGGTATTTTTGCGAACTTTGAACTCTATAAATCGCTAGAAGTTTTGTGAAATTCGCGTGCAATTCTATTATGAACACTAGTGGTTCATGAAGTATAGTGAAAACAACATTATCAAAAACCCAGAATCTATTTAGACTGACATTTCGACTCTTTACGTTCTATCTTATATTACAGTTTATATCGTAAAATGTGAGAACTATTTTTAATAAGAAATGATACTGTAAACTATGAGAACTACTTTATTACAGTTGGCGTCGTAAAGTTTAAGTACTTTTTATTACAATTGAAAAAATAAACTGTGATATATTTTATTACAATTGATGTCGTAAGGTGAAAGAGCACGAACTTACTGTGTCCGTAAATTCAAAAATCTTCAGTAAGAGGTAATACCAGCCAAGGTTCACCAACTGTGAATATTCGTGTGAAATATTAGGTAATAAAATATGGTACCTTTTACAAAGGCAACAATTAAAATTAATTAAAAGGTAAACAAATATATTTTTACCAATATGCCACTTATTTAGTTTGAATTCAAATAAAAATAAATTCCGGATATTTATGCTTTAGCTCTCACTACTCTGTCTGTTTTTTTCCTACTTGCTTCTACTTCTGCAGTTTAAAGTAGTTGAAAATTTGAGGAAAGGGTTTTGTTGAAAAGAAATTTGTAAAAGAAATATTTGTTTATTTCTATGCTATCGTACGTAACTATGTGATCCAGAGAGTCGCCGAATTCGGCTTGTTCTAAGGTTTTGATTCTTATTTCTCTGTACTAGATGCTGTCCATTAAACCTGAAGTGATATCACAGTAATATATAACAGCCATGTTGAACAGATTAGTGGTTGTGATAATAATTACTAGCCAAACTGATTTATGTTACAGCCAATCAATATTCTGAGAGAAAAAGGTCATGAGATGACACTTTTAGCTGTACGAAAAAACAACAACTAATAATCTACCTGAAGTAAAGTGTGACTTTAAAACAAATGTGTTTAATTCGACAAAAGTCTATTCTGATATTTTATTCCTTTTGTTAGCTGCACGGTCTCATTATACCTTACAGACACTTAGGAAGCTCAGTCAAGTTAGATATTACAAATAAAGAAACTTTATTTACACAGACCTTATATTTTTAATATATAGAAAAATTTACCGTCATTGTCTCTGGATCTGTGGCGTAACTGATTGGCTGACACAACCAACTGTACTTGGTCGACAAGTACGTCATGCGTCCTCCCTGAAAAGTACACATTATTTTTAAATTGAACATCTTGGTCCCACTGACAATTTGCTCAAGTTTCGAAAAAGAAAATATCATCAAATACACAAGTGTAATCATTAGCATTTTATATCATTTTTATTTAAAACGGCTTTCGTGTGTGTTTTCTTATAGCAAAGCCATATCAGGCTATTTGCTAAGCCCACCGAGGGGAATCGAACCCCTGATTTTAGCGTTGTAAATCTGTAGACATACCGCTGTACTAGCGGAGGACTGGCCTTTGTTAAAGTGAAAGACACAAAATCGCTGACATATTAGCTTTATGCAGTATAAACTAAGCCTAACATTAGGCTTAAGCTAACATAAAGTTAGGCTGATGTACGTTAGGCCCATTATAATTGCATATAAAAAATAAATTCTCATGTGACAAAAATCTTTTTTCAATAAAATAATTATTTGTTTTAAAAAAGGTATAAGTAATCTTACTTAGTCCGCCCATAATAATGCTGTGAAAAAATTACAACCTAACTAGTCGACATAACCTACGTCACTGCATTTGAAACTTTGTTTATTGGCGTTTTCTACGTTATAAAATTTGACATTTCTTGGATAGTAGTTAATTGGCGCATACGTTATTTATTTCATATTATTTGATAGTGATCGATTCCTTGTTTCAGAACATTGCACTGATTTTTATGCTACAACTTTATCATTATAATGCAAAAGAATGTTAGTTGTCACGAAAATAAAAGTAGGTATTATTAATTAGTATCGAAATATTTTGTGTGGTGCAGTGTTTCTAAAAATATGTTGCATGTCATACACTGCTTTGAAAATAAACGAGGGTAAACACTAATGTAATCTTTTTTTCATTTACCAAACAAATGTAAATTGTTAAAAATTTACTCACGTAAAAGAAGAAAAATGCACTCAAGATGACTTGAACAATATTATAAACAATGACCACCCTTTCGACCGAGTAAGGTTTTTTTTGTTTTTCATCCAGGCGGGTCCAATAACTTTCACAAAATACACGTAAGAAGCAATAATTGAAAGCATAGGGAAAGGAGATCCTAAGAGGGGCCAGTCACTGGTTCGTGGGTCTGCAAGGAAAATAAACTATAAACAAAACAACAAAATCACAAGCATCAAAAGAAAATTTATAAATCAATGAATAAATTATAAACATGGATTAAAAGAAAGAGACGTACATGGGTAAGTAATTGTGACAAACTATTACGGCTCCATCACATATAAACGATGGGAAGAAACTGAATTGGAAGAGGGTGTTTGTTTTCTTATAGCAAAGCCACATCGAGCTATCTGCTGTGCCCACCGAAGGGAATCGAACCCATGATTTTAGCATAGTGAATCCGAAGTCTTACCGGTGTTTTACCAGGAGACTTGGGAAAGGGAGGAGAGGATAAAGTTGGAGGTACCTTATTTGGTGGTTTAACAATGACAACTGAATTTAAAGTTGGAGGTGCATTTCCCGATAATGCTACAAGAGTCTCTGTTCACTATACTAACAGGCAAAAATAAACTTTAGGAAATAATGTGCCTCACTGATTCACTCCCTCACCAGTCACGCCACCTACTTCTTGTTAAGCTCAAAGTTGCAAGATGGGCTATGTATACTACGTGTATCGAAATCAGAATTTTGGAATTGTGAACCTTCAAGTTTGTCGCTGAGCCACCAAAAGAAAGGAGTAACATATCTTTTACAATTCCATTTTAATAACATAAAAAGGATAAGCATCGTTTTGGACAAAATTTACTTAAACTGACCATGTTATTTCCCCACGTGCCACTAAATCTATTTCAGTTTTCAAATTAGAAATGTATTAAAAGTAGATTATCAGCTGTATTTTACGTCTATCACAACTCTTGTTAGAAAACTGGATTAGAAAAGCTAAGGTGAACGTAAGCAATAACAACAGGCTATTACATTTGTTAGTTGTTAAGTGCAAAGTTACGTCATGATCTGTCCACTGATGTTTAACGTTATAAGCTCTCTAACTTACCACTGAGCCTCCAGGGGACGTCTTGTACCTGATTTGTATTGTAAATATTTAGACCTATCGGTTTTCTATGCGAAAAATGGTTATGGAATTTCACACAAGTATTAATCCTAGTTTTATTCATGGGAACTTATATCTCCTATGTTTTTAACACGTAGTTTTTCTGAACTTTTTGTGCATCAACTTCCTTTGTGGGTTCATTATTTCGTTTGCCACAGACTTCCTAATAATATGTTACAATAACAACAAGCATATAAACAAAACTCTACAATATTTCAACTAATCTCACTGATTACCACAAGCATCTTCTATGCATGTTTTATAGAATATGAGCAATTACACCCAATATTTTCATATCAGCTCTTTACAGTGTAGCCCGGTATGGTTAGGTGGCTAGAGTGTTGGACTCGTAGTCTGACGGTCACGGGTTCGAATCTCTGTAACATCAAACATGTTCGCCCTTTCAGTCGTTGGTAAAAGAGTAGCCTAAGAGTTGATAGCGAGTGGTGATGAGTAGCTGCCTTTCCTCTAAATTAGGGACGCCTCGCGCAGATAGCCCTGTTGTGGCTCTGCGTGAAATTAAAAAACAAACTTTACAATGAATTTCGTAATATGCACAAAACATAACATTGCTAAACAGGATAAAATATGTGAAACTTACTGAAAGCGAACGTTATAAAAGCACGTCAACAACTCTAGGGTTAAATCTCAAAATAAAAGACGAGTGCAAAAATTAAAACTTCTATTGATCTTTCTTAAAGAGAGAGCATGTTTGGTGGGCGGCAATTCGAACTCTCGACCCTTAGATTTCAGTGAACAATCCTAACCACCAGACCCGTTGTTAAACTTGAGCTCTTATAACAATAAAATATCCTGCGATGGATAGTGCGTAGGTAGTTAATATGCAATTGTTCGTTTACGACGATGAAATAAAGACAACAAGATAGGATAAAACGCCCTCTGTCCATGACATAATGATATTTTAAAATCAAGGTACGCGAAGTTGGTTGCTGAATTATATTGTTATTCGTTCTAATGTTGCAATACCAGTTACAATTGCTCAGTTATTATAAGCTACAGCCTAGGATTAGATGTAAACTAAATCTTAAAGGGCTTTAAAAATCACAACATACATTTAATCACCTGAAAAGCAAATTCTTATTTTACAGACACCAACGTTAATCTGCTTAAAATTGTCACGAACTTCTATTTTTAAGCCACAAATATCTTCTACTCACTAATATGTAGTCGTCCAGGAATAGTTATGTCAAACTTCTAATTTGAAGCAATATTTTCATCATACGTTTTGAGTTCTTTACACATTGATTGAACTATGACTTTAGTTATTAGATACGCAGGTTGAATTTGTGGTAAGCCACTAGATTTTGGAGCTGGGAAAGCCTGGTTAGGATCCTCCCAAACCAACAAAATATCTCCCCCTCCCAACATATTTTAAACTTTAGGTACGTTATAAGAGTGACAATCAATCCAATAGCATTGATAGTGGATTGTAAAATGCTCGTATTTGGTGGCTGCCTTTTCTCTAATTAGTAGTTCATAATTTAAGACAGCTATAACTGGATCTAAGCCGTCCTTGACTAGCCCGTTTAACGCCTTGTCGTTTTAAGGGCCGATAAACCTCAGTAACTGTTATTATTGCAATAAGTGAACGTTATAAAATATTCAGTTGTTTAACAATGAATACTTTCTATTTATTGTTTTGTCTTTGGTAGACAAAGAATTTAGGCTACAAACATCAGTTTATTTAAGCCTCATGCTCCTTCTTCCGATAGCCCAGAGGTAGACTTGAGGATTTATAGCACTACAAATTGTGTTTCAGTACCAGCGGTGGTGTGGCACAGATAGTTCATTGTGTAGCTTTGCTGTTAACGAAAACAAACTTTAAACCCGATTTTTAGAAATGTTGTATGTAATATTTTATTTGTCTGTTTGTCATCAAGACGTGAAAGTCAATCCGTCTGGTATCTCATGTCCTTTTTATGTCAACACTACAACAGGAATGAACGTGACCTTCGAAAATGTGTTAGTTGAATATGGAGCCACACGGAAGTCAGTTATAAGCGAGCCTTGCACGTGGTTCTTGGATTTTTGGCCCAAGGAAAAGCGATTCATATCTTTAGCTGTCAAACAAGCACTTGGTTTCTTAAATTGAAAAGCAAGTTCTCAAACAAAAGTAAACATAATTCCATTTTTGTACAAAGAACTGTAAGAAAGAATAACATGCTCTCATTTCAATCGTATATTTTATGTCGCTTTCTCACCTCTACATACTATTTTTACAGTACGCTTGAATGTCACTTTTTAACAGGAACATACTTTACTATATGGTTAAATGCCACTTTCTAACAACAAGATGCTTTACTGTATGGTTAAATGTCACTCTTTAATAGGAAGATACTTTACTGTATGGTTAAATGTCAATTTCTAACAACAAAATGCTTCACTGAATGGTTAGATGCCACTTTTTAACAGAAAGATATTTAAATGTAGCGGTTAACATGAAATATCACTTTCTGATTCTATGTACTTCGTTGTAGAGATTGATATTAATTAAAAGTCACTGTCTATCTGACAGATACTTTACTTTAGTGGTACATATCAAATGTCACTGTCTAACTGATATATAATTTACTTTATTGGTACACATTAAATGTCACTGTCTAACTGATATATAATTTACTTTATTGGTACACGTTAAATGTCACTGTCTAACTGATAGGTAATTTACTTTAGTGGTAAACTCACTCTCTAACTGATAGGTAATTTATTTTAGTGGTATTCTCACTGTCTAACTGATGAGTAATTTACTTTAGTGGTATTCTCACTGTCTAACTGATAGGTAATTTACTTTAGTGGTATACTCACTGCCTAACTGATAGGTAATTTACTTTAGTGGTATACTCACTGTCTAACTGATAGGTAATTTACTTTAGTGGTATACTCACTGTCTAACTGATGAGTAATTTACTTTAGTGATATTCTCACTGTCTAACTGATGGGTAATTTACTTTAGTGGTATTCTCACTTTCTAACTGATGGGTAATTAACTTTAGTGGTATTCTCACTGTCTAAATGATGGGTAATTAACTTTAGTGGTTTTCTCACTGTCTAGCTGATGGGTAATTAACTTTAGTGGTATTCTCACTGTCTAACTGATGGGTAATTAACTTTAGTGGTATTCTCACTTTCTAACTGATGGGTAATTAACTTTAGTGGTATTCTCACTGTCTAACTGATGGGTAATTTACTTTAGTGGTATTCTCACTGTCTAACTGATAGGTAATTTACTTTAGTGGTATACTCACTGTCTAACTGATAGGTAATTTACTTTAGTGGTATACTCACTGTCTAACTGATGTGTAATTTACTTTAGTGGTACACATTAAATGTCACTGTCCAGCTGATAGACAATTTACTTTAGTGTTATACTCACTGTCTAACTGATGGGTAATTTACTTGATTGGTACACATTAAATGTCACTGTATAACAAATAGGTAATTTACTTTATTGGTACACATTAAATGTTACTGTCTAACTAATAGGTAATTTACTTTAGTGGTATACTCACTGTCTAACTGATGGGTAATTTACTTTAGTGATATTCTCACTGTCTAACTGATGGGTAATTTACTTTAGTGGTATTCTCACTATCTAACTGATGGGTAATTAACTTTAGTGGTATTCTCACTGTCTAAATGATGGGTAATTAACTTTAGTGGTACTTTCACTGTCTAACTGATGGGTATTTAAATTTAGTGGTATTCTCACTGTCTAACTGATGGGTAATTAACTTTAGTGGTATTCTCACTGTCTAGCTGATGGGTAATTAATTTTAGTGGTATTCTCACTTTCTAACTGATGGGTAATTAACTTTAGTGGTATTCTCACTGTCTAATTGATGGGTAATTAACTTTAGTGGTACTTTCACTGTCTAACTGATGGGTATTTAAATTTAGTGGTACTATCACTGTCTAATTGATGGGTAATTAACTTTAGTGGTATTCTCACTGTCTAACTGATAGGTAATTTACTTTAGTGGTATTCTTACTGTCTAACTGATGGGTATTTAAATTTAGTGGTATTCTCACTGTCTAACTGATGGGTAATTTACTTTAGTGGTATACTCACTGTCTAACTGATAGGTAATTTACTTTAGTGGTATTCTCACTGTCTAACTGATAGGTAATTTACTTTAGTGGTATACTCACTGTCTAACTGATGGGTAATTTACTTTAGTGGCATTCTCACTGTCTAACTGATAGATAATTTACTTTAGTGGTATACTCACTGTCTAA
This sequence comes from Tachypleus tridentatus, assembly GCF_004210375.1. Taxonomy (NCBI): domain Eukaryota; kingdom Metazoa; phylum Arthropoda; class Merostomata; order Xiphosura; family Limulidae; genus Tachypleus; species Tachypleus tridentatus. The sequence continues at coordinate 120,550,301 of NC_134837.1, forward strand.
CTGATGTGTAATTTACTTTAGTGGTACACATTAAATGTCACTGTCCAGCTGATAGATAATTTACTTTAGTGTTATACTCACTGTCTAACTGATAGGTAATTTACTTGATTGGTTCACATTAAATGTCACTATCTAACAAATAGGTAATTTACTTTATTGGTACACATTAAATGTCACTGTCTAACTGATATATAATTTACTTTATTGGTACACATTAAATGTCAATGTCTAACTGATAGGTAATTTACTTTAGTGGTATTCTCACTGTCTAACTGATGGGTAATTTACTTTAGTGGTATTCTCACTATCTAACTGATGGGTAATTAACTTTAGTGGTACTTTCACTGTCTAACTGATGGGTGTTCGACTTGTATGCCGATTGGGAAACAGGGCATTAGCTATCCTGTTCGACTTACTATTTAAAATAACTCGTCAAGCACACGCAGTTTATTAATTCTAAGGTTCAGAAAGAGAGATTTTCTTTTTACAGATAATAACCTAGGATATCTATTCTAATGGTGGAATTTGTTGACTGATAAGTATGAAAAGATAAAAAAACACACCATCTGATGTGTCCCCTAGTGGCACAGCGGCATGTCTGCTGCCTCATACCGGTAAAGACCGGGTTTCGATACCCGTGGTGGGCAGAGCATAGATAGCTCAGTGTGTAGCTTTGTGCTTAATTTCAAACAAGCAAATCTGTCTAATGCAACACGAAAGAACAACAGAGCAAAAGTTTGTTACAGAGTTTTAAAGCCAAATATTTCCAAGTATAATTCCTCATCCAAGCGTTTAGTTTCATCATTAGTTTCTGTTAGTTAACTTCCAGTTACTTATGTAAATAAGTCAATTGACGGATTTTTTAGGAGTTTCAGGAATTCTGTTGATGATTTAAAACAGCCTATTGAACTAGATTGAAATATGTCATGGTTTCGGATCCTCTACTGAAATTAAACGATTCACATTTTGTCTTGACTGTTTTAAGTAAAGGAACGTTACCACAGTATTTTACGTGATAAATTTTACAACTTCAGACTGAGAGCTGACCAGTCGGTAAACGGTAACAGAGACAGCTTTAAGGCTTCCATGAACCTTCTCTAGAAAACGTTGCACGAGCACCATTGACCTGAATAAAGTTCAAGTACAAGAAGTTAGTAAAAACACGCGGAATAACAGTTGACGTGGAGAGTGATAAATGTGTGTAGTCAGTGGCATAGTAATCTTTAAATTGGAAACATTCAGAGCTGTAAGATTTATGACGTGAACTTATTTGTAGAAATACAGCTGGTTATTAATGGTGTGAAACAATTAAACCTCCTACCGGCTTGCTGAGTCAGAAAGGGAAGTGGAGATTTTCTATAGCTCCTCACAGATTTTTGATGTTGGCATACCACAGTTATAGTAGTGGGTCAAACACTATTATTTCGTTCAGCGTAAAATTTGTTTAAATTGAAGTAGTAGAGATACGCAATTACCTGTTTAATTTGTGAGTTGGGCTTAACAGCGAACCTAAGTTTTAGACGAGGTTAATAGGCCTGGCATGGCCTAGCGCGTAAGGCGTGCGACTCGTAATCCGAGGGTCGCGGGTTCGCGCCCGCGTCGCGCCAAACATGCTCGCCCTCCCAGCCGTGGGGGCGTTATAATGTGACGGTCAATCCCACTATTCGTTGGTAAAAGAGTAGCCCAAGAGTTGGCGGTGGGTGGTGATGACTAGCTGCCTTCCCTCTAGTCTTACACTGCAAAATTAGGGACGGCTAGCACAGATAGCCCTCGAGTAGCTTTGTGCGAAATTCCAAAACAACAACAACTAGACGAGGTTAAAAAAAAGCTTTACTTTCAATACGTAGGGTGAAGTTAAAATATGATACAAGTGTTGGAAATCAAAGACACAGAGACTGATAATTATAACGCTTTTATGATCTACTTTGTAGTAATAGCAGAGGCCAATCAGAAGATGAGAAATGCCGCCCTAACCACCTGGCCATGTTAGGCCTCTACCTGCAGAGCTTACATATTGGGTAATGATATGTTTCTCTGTATTACCTAACTCAATGTAAAGAAACCACCGAAAAATTGAAGGAAATACGAGACCATAACAGTAACTACTGGAATTAACTGTTATTTTTATTTATATTTTTGTGTTACTTGTCCGTGACGTTGTGGATCGACAAACACTCTGGTCCACAGACACTTCACAAAGTTTGGATATAAATTTAGGGTTAACTTGCAGCGCGGAAACATTGCCTTCCTTTATCAATTGTACGTTATAAAGTGGCTCTGTGTTTTTCCTCATTGTTTCTTTTTGAATTTGCGCGAATTTTCCTCTTGCGTTCTGGATCACTGATAATTTTTGTTTTTAAACAACGTGTTCTTGAAAAAAAACCTTACGTGAGAAAAAGGTGATATATAGAAGAAAGGAACACATGATTGGCAGAAGATGTGGCAATCTTTGGGGCACGTACAGTAACCCCGTAAAAATTACTGTCATAGGAAAACTTTCACTAACAATATGAGGCTTAAGATCTACACGACTGGATGCTAGATGTAAGCAGAAAAGTGTATCAATGCACGAAAATTATCATCGAATATTGAAACTTATAAGCTAACAGTTGACGCTGCTGTACGTGTCAAATGAACATCTCGATAGTTTTCCAAAGAACAACCACATTACACACCTTTATATTTAACACGTCTTTAAGTCACTGAAATTAAACGTTCACTGCTAATGTGAATAGCTCAGCATGTCACTTGTGAGATGAACTCCGACTTTTAATATAATCAGTTTAAGTGTGGTTAAACAAATGTATAACAACTGCGAGGTTTTATGTCTGTTCTACTTTTCCGAAACGAATGGATACATATCTATATATTCGTTATATTTCCACATAAACTGTATCAACAGGATATCAGGTATCCATTCGTTTTTGTTTATTCTGATAACGTTTCACAATGGGCTATCCGTGTTGTACCCAATTAAGAAAACGAGAATGAAACGAGACAATAAAAAAAATACAGTTTTCTCTTAGTGATTGGGGAAACTTAAAAGCGGCAAATTTTTATTTAAAGACAAACATATAAACGTTTTTTATTAAGTACTTTTCATCTGTACAATTAACTACCAAAAATTACCGAAGGCAAATATGTGTATCTTCGTGACACACACACACACACAAAACACGCACAAAACATACAGGTTGAACGAACTTACCTTCTTTTGACATTATCCAATCATACCAATAGACCGGTTGCTTTAAATACTGAGATAGCATATTTTTTGATTGTAGTTGCTTGTGGTAGGGATTGAGATAACCTAAATTCAAAAACACAGTAAGAAACTTCTGAAATCAAATTCTGATAGATGTGAATATACATCAGACATGAAGCAGATTAGTGGAAATATAAACATTGTAAAAAGAATACAAAAATCTTCTACATTCTAGCAGAACATCAGATTCATCACTGTGATATCATGTCTGACTTTGAAAAACACACACAGTGGCACAGCGGTATGTATACGGATTTACAATGCCAAAAATTAAGTTTCAATACGCGTGGTGGACAGTGCACAGAAAGCTCATTGTGTAACTCTGTGCTTACCTGCAGAGAAACAAAGCTTCAACGCAGCTGAGTTCCTACGGATGGATCGTGATCACCATTAATATTGTTTACTGGATGGGTCGAGATTGTTATAAATATTGTTTACTGGATGGGTCGTGATTACAATAAATATTGTTTACAGGATGGGTCGTGATTATTATAAATATTGTTTACTGCACAGATCGTCATTACTATAAACATTTTTTACTGGATGGGTTGAGATTATTATAAATATTGTTTACTGGATGGGTCGTGATTACTATAAATATCGTTTACTGGACGAATCGTGATTAGTATAAATATTGTTTACTGGATGGGTCGAGATTACTACTATAAACTCGTAACAAAAATTGAAAGCATGAATTGGACTGTCAGTATAATAACAGCTGAAAAGTGGCGTCACTTGTGAATATAAAACTGTTTTACAATTTAATTCCTTATATGAATACCGGTTTCCACTGTATAAAAAAGCCATTACTAATTATTGTTCTTAACTTTGTTTAATGCAAACTGTCGTATATTACAAGAGATTTCTGTTAATGTAAATAAAATCATGACCTGTATCTCCCGAATGTAACTTTATTAGTTCAATATTTTATCAATGGCTTGTGTTATCTTATAATTTCACTGATTCAACTAGATAAGGAACTGAGTGCTTGAACTGTTTTTTTTTAACTGTCCTTACACAAGGACTATCTGCGTTAACCGTCCCTAATTTAACAGTGTTAGACTAGAGGGAAGACAGCTAGTCATCACCACCACCGCCAACTCTTGGGCTACTCTTTATCAACGAATAGTGGGATTGACCATAACATTATAACGCCCCTCTGCTGGAAGGGTGAACATGTTTGATGTGACGGGGATTCGAACCTTCGATCCTCATATTACGAGTCAAGCGTCCTAACCACCTGGCCATGCCGGGACCAAAGCGGTTGAACCCACATCTCAACTTTTGCTTCCTTTCTCTGTGAGCAGCCAGATATGGGAATACATTTACACTTAATACATAAATACAACCTTAAAATCGAAATAAACTACCCTAAGTTTGTACTCCCATTTTTCAACCTTTTACAAAATGTACAAGTAAAAACGTGTTATGAGTTTTCCTTCGATATTCTATGTTTGAAGCTGTCGTGTTAACTGTTGTTGTGTTATTTCTCTGACACTATTATAATTTGTAATAACAAGACTTACAAACTGGCTTTATTGGATAGAGTCATGTTAGAATTTTTGTTGAAAGAGGTCGGTGTAACAAAGTTCTACGAATACGATATTGTAGAGAACATGATACTTGTACGGGTCTGAAGAGGATGTCGTATTTTAGCAGAACCTAATTCAGTGACGTGATCAAAATGGATCAGCCTAATTGTGCGTGACCAAATACAGTTCTCAGTAAATTTCTCATGAAACTAGAAAAAAAGAGCTTTTAAAGAAATATTCGTTTTAATATTTTACACTTTTATACTGAATAATTTAAGACTAAAGACAACCATCTGAGAATATACTTTTCTCAGTGGCTCAACGATGCTAAAAATCGGGTTTAACTACCCGTTGTGGGCAGAGCACAAATGGGCCATTGTGTAGGTTTATGTTTAAAAATCAACAAAGAACCCAACAATTAGTTTTGGAGTATGATACATACTGTTGTCAAATAGAAAAATAAAAGAGTCAGAAAGGATAATCCCACCTGGTTACTCTATTGTAATTTGACATAAAACATTAACAGGCTGTTAATAAAGCAATGATGATTAATGTCGTCCATTGTGGTCCATGGATAAGGGTATATGGAGGTTAGGATAACGTTAATGCTTCGGGGAAGATGTATTTTCTCACTGTTTTTATTGAAACGGAAAATCAAATTTACTTCAAGCACACTGAAAAATGAAAAACAAGGATTGTTTTATAGGTTATTGTGTTACCAAATGAATTCGGAGACCATACTAAAGTGGATATAACGATATATGCTCCCCCATCTCCATCAGTGGTTCAGTGGCACGTCTGACCGGCTTATAATGCTAAAAAAAGTAGGTTTTCATATCCCTGGGAGGCACAACACAGATAGTCGACTTTGTAGCTTTGGGCTTAACAGCAACACAAACTATGTATGTATGGAGCTTTTAAAGTAATTGTTATATTCAAGATGAACTCCTGTTAAAAATCTTATGTTATAATAAATCAAACATATTTGTCTTTTAAGAATTGTAGATTTATCAGTGTTTACGGTTATTTAAATTTAGATCATCACGCCACTTTAGTTTTGTAAGTGAACTTTACCACGACCAATCATGAACTTGGACCTTCACCCGAAATCGGGTTTTGTTTATCGAAAAATTAAAATTCTTATAAATAGTTTGCCATTTATATAAAAAAACACAATTCTTGCCTGTATTATGGTGTTTGGTGAACGGAGTTCTGAATACTAGTTTACAGAGAGAATCATAAACTTCATTACTCCAAAAAAGTAATATTACACAATGTTATGTGTTCCGCAATGCACAGTATTCTTTGGTTGACGTTACATTCTTTATGAGTATTACTTATCTAGTTTTAAAATTCTTACTTTTATTATATATTTCTGTATGAGTAAACCAACTACCATATTTTATTAAGTTTCTAAATTGGTTAAATTGAATCTGGTCGGATATATTCCGGGTTAGACCGAAAACATCGCTAACAGCGATGATACCCAACTAAGGAAACAAACCGTTATAACTTTTATAAGTGAGAACACAATAACAGTTCATCTAATTAGCTATACTCAATATCGAGTTGATTGTTAGCCTACTTTGATCAAATTAAATGTAATATAACACACCTGAAAGACATAACACCGTTTACAGTGATTTAATCGATTAATGATAGACCATAACGCATTCTCTAAAAGTTACACTTAGATAAATTTACCGTAAAACGCGGTGGAAATTCTACGGTTTGAACAGTGCTCACCAGTTTCGTTGATGGTTCTGTTACCTTGGTTACTCGTAGCCAGCAGATCTCTCACTCACTTGTTCAAATGTGGGACATGGAAGCACGTCACAAGAACTGACACATGTAAGAAGTTTCCATCATCCTTAAAAAGTTGAAAGCTCCAAGTGGTTAGTTCAGGTGTTTTAGGGAGTGGTTTCTTCGGGGAAGCAAAGAGTGTTGAAACGACCGCTGACCTTGAGTAAAACCCAGTAATGTTTGTAGGACACGCAATTCTTATGTTACAAGAAAGTTAGCTTTCTTGTATATCAAACAAGGAAATCTGTGTAACATATATTGTTACTTTAATTTTAATACTTGTTATTTCATATAATCACAGGGGAAACACATAAGATTTATTAATATGTTTCAACCGCGATCTTATCATTCAAGGCCTTCAATGGTGAGCTTCAGGAGCTTATAGTACTGAAATTCGTGTTTCGATACCCGCGGCGAATACCGCTTATATTAGCCCAATGTCTAGCTTGGCGGTGAAACAAATTATGGTCTCTTTCAAACAATAACAAAGGTATAGTGTTTGTAACGTGGCAAAATACTGAAAGAGAATTAATTAAAAGTACAAGATGCAATGTTTTATCATTATTTATGTGTGGTAAACACCAACTTCTTATTATGTGGTAATCCCTTACAGTTGTCATGTGGTAAACCCTTACACTGATCATGTGGTAAACCCTGACTCTTCACTTTATTTAAATGAGATGGAGTATATTTTGGTCACCTCTCAATGTCAGCGTAAAAACTATGATCTTGTACACTATGTAACAAAATTTTTACTTTTTGTTGTTCCTGGGTAGAAAGTGCTATTTCCCAATTGTTTATGCCTAAAGTAAATGGAAAAGACCTATTTTTCTCTTCAAACTTTGCTTTTAAGACTTAGGTAACGAAAATTTTAAATTTACCTATTTTCCAGAAAATTTTTGTAGATTCAGTGCTGAGTAGCTGATAATTTTCTCGAATCATGCCTGTCGGGAATCAAGACAAACCCTGGGCACCTCATTTTACCTGCGAGCACTGCAAAGAAAAACTCTAGAAGGTAAGACGGACAATTTTTGCTTGCTTGAATAGCAAGATTTTACATTGTAAAAATTTTATCTTTGCCTTTGGACAGCAGGGACACTGAAGCACACAACAACAAGAAGCACTGACCACAATGGTTTGTTTGTTTGTTTTTGAATTTCGCACAAAGCTACTCAAGGGCTATCTATGCTAGCCGTCCTAATTTAGCAGTGTAAGACTAGAGGGAAGGCAGCAAGTCATCACCACCCACCACCAACTCTTGGGCTACTCTTTTACCAATGAATAGTGGGATTGACCGTCACATTATAACACCCCCACGGCTGAAAGGGCGAGCGGGGATGCGAACCCGCGACCCTCAGATTACGAGTCGCACGCCTTAACACGCTTGGCCATGGCGGCCCAGGCCACAATGGACCGAGTTCTCTGTGGAGAGGCACAATGTCAAGTGTAAGCCACTAGTGAACCTCCAGAAGGTGTTGTTCCCACCACTGCACTTTATGTGTTTTATACTGGGTGTTATTAAACAATTTGCCACAGCTCTTGATAAGGAGTCTGCAGCCTTCAAGTACCTTCAAGACTTCTATCCTTAGCTGTCTGAGGCAAAGGTCAAAGCTGGTGTCTTTGTTGGACCACAAAGAAAGAAGATCCTGGAATACACAGAATTTCCCAAGAAGCTCAGTAGGAAGGAAAAAAAAAGCTTGGGACAGCTTTGTTCCAGTGGTATGGGGCTTTTTGGGCAATCACAAGGCCAAAAAGTATGTGGAACTGGTAGAGGCTCTTGTGAAGAACCACGGCAAAATGGGTTGCAGGATGCCCCTTGACGCTGATCTTGATAAATTCAAGGAGAACATGGTAGCATACTCAGAGGAGCAAGGTGAGCACCTCCACCAAAATATACTGGTCTTTATACTGCTACCAAAAAGCATATAACGAAAACATGATGGGTGACTATATTTGGGGGATGATACACGAAAGTAATTTACATTAGTCACAAATCTCGAAAAACTACTCACGTCTAAACATTTTTGTATAAATTTAGTATAAATACATGTAAATCTTGATTAATATGTTGTTTTATTCAGACTTTATGTGAATGAAAATGTGCAAATTTGCCTGTTTTTACACAGAAAATAGGTTAATTTTCAAATTTCATTATCCAGGTCACAAAAGCAAAGTTTGAGGGGAATAATGGCCATTTTCTGTACTTTTACAACATAAGCAATTAATAAATAACACACACTATCCACGAACAAAATTTATGTCACACAGTGATATCGCGTTTAAGTTAGTTTTAAACTATTATAAGATCTGGTATAGTAGTTTCACAAGGTATGACCGGTTAGTATTAGATTGTCCAGAAATAAATGTCGGAATTCTCACGATGACATTTAGAAGCTGAATATTGAGTAACGTATCGTTAGTTGGTTGATTGATCTAATCTTACGTTTGTCGCTTACAACGTGCCTTAGTTGTCTGCTGTTTCAACTCTACTCAGAGTAAGTTTCGAAACTCCCAAGATAGTATGGACAAGAAGGACTTTCGTCTGATTTTCCTCTACCACTTCAAACTTGGCCGAAAAGCTACCGATAATACATGGAACATCAACCAGGCATTCGGCCATGTGTCTGTTACTGAACATATAGTTCAGTGTTGTTTCTAAGGGTTTCGACATGGAGATGAAAGTCTTGAAGACCACGAAGGTTGAGACAGATCCTCACACAACAGTATATGAGCTTACAGAATAGCTAGACACAAGCAAATCAAACATTGTCAACTACCTGAGTGCGATTGAAAAGGCAAAAAAGTTGGAAAAGTGGGTTCCGCATGAGCTAACTGAAGATCAACAAAATCAGCATTATGAGACCTGTCAAGAGTGACGCCCCTGAAATCGAACGAATTTGGAATCGAGGTTCTGCCTCATCCACCTTATTCCCCGAACATTTTCCATACAGATTTTTATTTTTTCAACAATAAACGCTTTCAAAACCAGACAGCTGTGGAAGAAGCTTTCGGGGAGCTCATTGACCATAGAAACTCTGATTTCTACAGTAGGGGCATAAACAGCATCGTTACACGTTTGCAGAAGTGTATTGACGCAAATAGTGCTTACTTTGATTAAAGCACGTTTTACAACAATGGTTTATACAGGCTGTTTGGAAAGTCACTGTGCAGTTTTGTAATTAGCATTCATTCAGTCTATTTCAAGCCAGCAACTGATAGTGGTGTTTAGAAACAAAATAAGAAGAATTGAAGCCTGTATTGATGCCAACGGAGGTCACTTTCAACATTGTTTATAATTGTCATTCATATTTATCTCCTGTATTCTATATTGAAACATGTCTGTAAATAAATAGATAAGTGCACAATGACTTTCCGAACACCCTGTACTTTTCCAAACTTTGCAGTTCAAAAACGACATTTATTTCTGGACAACTTAATAACTAGCTTTGCCAGGAATAGTAAAACAGTGTAAAAATGCGTCACATAAAGTATAAATAAACTCTTTCATTTCCATTCTTTGTTGCTTAGCTTAAAGCTATACAAAATGCTGTCTGTTCTGTGTCAAACACAGATATCGAAATCGACTTTTAGCGTTATAATTCTTCACATTTGTACAGATCATTGTGGATGGTTCGTTGTTATAAAAACATCGAAAAAAACATTGTACATTCAAATGAAAATACAAATGTTTGTGAAAAATAATTGTCATTTACATTTACAGGAAAAATTGGACTATAAACTATGAAATAAAAAATAATGTTTATTTCAAACCCGTGATTATGTGTCTACAAAAAACATCAACAGGTACGAAATCAGGATAGAAGAAAAACGAGAATTATTTTATTTTTTGTACTGTCAGCGAACTCGGTAAATTATATATATAAAATAGGCAAATGTGTGTCACGTTATGTATCTCCTTTTCAGTTTATATATATTTCATATTCGTGTTACATATATAAATATATATATATATATATATACATTATTTTATTGTACCTTGTCAAATAAATTGATTTGATTTGGATATATCCTCTTTGGCAATTCTTATAAAAATTATAACTAATAAAAAGCATTCACTTCGGTAGGAATCTTTCCTCGCGCTCACTAGAATGACAAGGAATGATGGCATCCAGCGTAAAAGATGCAGCTCAGCAAAGCTGAACGCTTTAATATGATGGATGTACCCATTGCATGGAAAAAGAAAAAGGTTTTGCCAACAATGCTTAGTAGTGTCTCATTTATTTGAAAACAAACGTAATGCAATTTTATTTATTGAAATATCACAATGAATGACAAAATGCGGTTGTAAACGTTCCACTAGATAATTACATTGAATGTACGTTGTGATCTGAGGAATTGGGTTGACTGCATACATTGTATTTATTGATCACTATTTTCAGGAAATTTGCTATTGAATCGTTTCAGTAAGCATCTGCTGGCACATTTATAGTTTACTGCAAAACCTTGGTTGCATGGTTTTGCCAACGCAAAAAACCAAGTGTAGCTCATTAGTTAGTGTACCGGAATGAGCAGCTGATGATCCACGGTTCGCGTCCCTATGACATAAAATAACACTTTGAGGATGTTGTTGCGTTGTATGAATGACGATTAAATCTTCCTGTTAGATTACAGTTGCTCAAGAGTTGGCAGTGATTACTGTCGGTCAGGTACCTTCTCTCTAGTACGATTGTTCAACTTGAGGAACTGCTAACGTATATGGTCCCTAAATAAACAATCGTCGTCCTATGTGTGCATCAATATTTTAAATTGTTTCCTTAAACATGAGCTAATTAAATATCACACATATTATTTTGTTGATTTATTTTCTTGATAGTTATAAGAGACTACCAAACTCCAGGATTCGAATCCAAGATAACCCATTGTGTAGCTTTGTGATACAAACAAATCCTTTGGTTTTAAATCACCGTGTATTAACATCTGGACGTGATATTTGGGTGAATTTCTTTTCATACTTATGCGTGTGGTTTGTTTTTCATTGTACGAGTTAGTGTGTATGAGAACGTTGGTTAAAACAGTTATTATTTTAAGGTTTTGACCAGTTAAAGCAGATAGACCACTTAACTAAACTCACTGACATCTTTATTTTCGACTCCTAAACACTGATGAATAATCAGCATTCACATCGGTATCTCTCTAGGCTTATAATGTTATAAGTTAAATTTCTGTATCCACGATGAGCAGAGCACAGATACCCTATAACGGTAAACAAAAAAAAACCGTGAAGGATTAAGATACTGGAATTTTTTCCGAAAGAAACCAGGTAGATTCAGCGGGTAATTGATTCGAACCATAAATCACCTGTATTTAAATATGTGGGTTACCTTGAAAATTATAACCGAAGGTTATATATATTCTGTCTCTCCTTGACTGTTAGTTGAGTCAGTTCCAGGTCAAAGTATTTCTCTCGTACAGAGCACGAAAAGTCTACTGTTATGAAAGCGTTATTAGCACGTTAAGTGTTCAAACCTGTTTACTGTGACATTAAACCCTACAGGAAAGTCAAACCAAAATCTATTCAATTCCAAACTGAATTCGACTAAGACACGTTTCAAACTGACCAAGAGGTCATACAGTAATGTGGTAAACCCACACTTGTTCTTATGTGGTAAACCCGTACATACTCTCATGTGGTGATAACTTGTTTGTTTTTTGGAATTTCGCACAAAGCTACTCGAGGGCTATCTGTGCTAGCCGTCCCTAGTTTAGCAGTGTAAGACTAGAGGGAAGGCAGCTAGTCATCACCACCCACCGCCAACTCTTGGGCTACTCTTTTACCAACGAAAAGTGGGATTGACCGTCACATTATAACGCCCCCACGGCTGGGAGGGCGAGCATGTTTTGGCGCGACTCGGGCGCGAACCCGCGACCCTCAGATTACGAAGTGCACGCCTTAATGCGCTAGGCCATGCCAGGCCCAAAATAAACTCTTACCAAGGAAATAAAGTTATATTTTAATTACAATACATATCGCATCTGTAAAGAACCTCTGAAAGAACTTCGTTCAAATTTGACTAAAATTTTTGAAAATCAGGAACGAATAGTTGAGTAATTAGTTAAAAGTCACCCCGAACTTATAGCCTAACGATGAGGGGTTAGTTAGAAATTCCCTTGAATTGTAGACCTAACGGTTGAGTGGTTATGTAACTCAGGACGGCTGGTATGGGTGACAACACTTTTACTGATAAAGCAGGCAACAACATATCGACCTTCCTAGGTCATCTTCAAGTTCACAAGGAGAGATTTTGCAACTGACCAATACCGGACACTTGTCTTTGGAACGAGAATGTAAATGGGTACGGGATTGTAGGGGCGTTGTAGTTAGATGTTAGGTTACTATTATTAACATTAATTGGTATACGTATAAAGGTGTTCCTTTATATTAAATTAATTTAGTTTTAGTTGTTGTATAAGTAAGTTCTATGATTTTGCGTCAGTTTGTATTTGTTTCCTCAATTAGTATCTGGGTGGTTTTTATGGTTATGTTATGTTTATTTGATTTGCAGTGTTCAAAAGCGTGAGGTGTTTTTTTTTTTTTGTGCTTTTAATCTAGTTTCCATTTTTATGCTTGTTTCTCCAATATAGAATTCGTGGAAGTTGTTGCATTGTACTTTATAAATAATATTCGTGTTTTGTTTGTTAGTGTAGTTTTTATATACTATAGACTTTAGTTTTGTTTGTTTTGAATTTCGCACAAAGCTACTCGAGGGCTATCTGTGCTAGCCGTCCTTAATTTAGTAGTGTAAGACGAGAGGGAAGGCAGCTATTCATCACCACCCACCGTCAACTCTTGGGCTACTCTTTTACCAACGAATAGTGGGATTGACCGTTATATTATAATGCCCCCACGACTGAAAGGACGAGCATGCTTGGTGTAACGGGGATTCAAACCCGCGACCCTCGAATTACCAGTCGAGCGCCTTAACCACCTGGCCATGCCGGGCCCTTTAGTTTTTTATCTGCTTTTTAAAAATAATTTTGATGTTTACTGGAATGTTGTGTTTTAAGTTATTTTCGAAATGTTGGCTATTTTTTCGCTGATATCGGGGATATATGATATACAGCAGTGTAAGGTTTTGTAGTATCTTGGAATTTGTTGTCGTTTGTTTGTTGTTGATTGTACTGTTGCTCTAGGTGTATGCGTAGCATCTTTTTAAAGTTGAGTGATTAGTTAGAAGTCCCCTGAAACTGAAAGTCTAACAGTTGAGTGGGTACTTAAAAGTCCCATAGAACTCAAGGCCTAACAGTTGAGTGTAACGGTTACTTGATAGGCCTAACTTTACTTGTATCTCTTACAGATTCGCCAACCACAAAACAACACACTAAAATTTTCTAATATATCATGTGGTAAACGATATACAAATAGTAAATATTCACAGGAGATTTCTGTATGGTCACAGTTATAACTGAAGTGAAGACATGTGACTCAAAACGATTTATGCTATACAGGTTTGTTCATTATTTGTGTTACAAACGAACTTTTATGAAACGTGATTTTAAAATTGTATTCCGCTATTTTACAAAGGACTTGCGTATATTATAATTATTACTTGTTATATCTATACGAGAAGAAATCTAAATTAATTTATTTTTTGCCTATTATTATTACTACCTTAGGCAAAAATATCGTATATATATATATATATTGGTGTGAGGTATAAAAATTCAGCATATTCTGCAGCTTAAAGCAATTAAAAGTTTCTTTGTTGGTAAGCACAAAACTACATAATGGGTTATTGACTCTGTGCTCACTACAAGCAACGAGCTTAATGCTGAGACACTGGAAAGTAGAAAGAAAAAGATAAGAAAAGAAGAAACGCTACCTACCATCCATTTTGTATACGTGTTTATAGTGGACAGTTTCAGACGTCACGTGATGGGGTTTGTTAAGTTTTGAATTTCGCGCAAAGATACTCGAGGGCTATCTGTGGTAGTCGTCCCTAATTTTGCAGTGTAAGACTAGAGGGAAGGCAGCTAGTCATCACCACTCACCGCCAACTCTTGGGCTACTCTTTTACCAATGAATAGTGGGATTGAGCGTCACATTATAATGCCCACACGACTAAAAGGACGAGCATGTTTGGTGTGACGTCAGTGTGTTGTTCATCTTTCTCATCTCACGATAGAGTTCCAGAAAGATACTTGGTTGTATAAGAGTAAACGTGTGGCACTTTAATTTGTCGAAACAAGCCTTACCAGGAGAAGTAGGTGAAATCTAGGGTTCCATCCATTTGTCGAATTTCACGTAAAGCCCCTCGATGGTTATCTACACTACCCATTCATAGTGATATACTAAAATGAAGTCAACTAAAGCAAACACCACCAGTTCTTGGACTACTTTTTTATCGATTGAAAGTTTTAGTGACGTCATATTGCCCCCGTGGTCGAGACTCAAACTCCCACCTTACGAATCGATAGCGTTAAACACTAGCCGAATGTAATTCATTTGATTGCTATTTAAACAAGGTCGCAGCTAGTTGTATTAGTGTATAGTGTTAATTTTTATATGCATAAACTTTTTGTGAAGTTTCACCATTCAGATTTGGGTATAGATTTAAAAGATAGTAGGAAAAACTGTAACTGTGTTATTGAAAGCTTGTTAGTAAAGAAGTTTGGTACAAAGAGTTTTAGTGATAAACAAAGCATCATCAGAAATGGTAGGCCGATTACAATTTTAAGCCTGACTAGAAGAACAAAGCAGTGCGTTCGAAAATTCATTATAAACCAGTATGACAGGACGTCTTGGTTAACTGCTTGTCCTAACTTGTAGAAGCTTTTCTGCTGGCCGTGCTGGCAGTGAATTTGGGACATGAAACTCAAGTGGATTTGATAATTTAAATAATATGAATAAGGTAATGAAAAGACATAAAAATCCCTCCAGTCATATATTTTCAACTCTAGGTCTAGCTGGATTTGAAAAATTATGGATTAAATTCCAGCTAAACAGTAAACATAAAATAAGTGTTCAAATGCAAAAAAGGTGAAGAGGAATAGAGTTGTTTTAAAAAGAATAATTAACGTAGTATAAAGAAAAATGGAGTTAACGTATTAACAAAACAAGTAACCAAACATGTCTTGTTTTTATCTTTAATTGGAAGTACATAATCTTAAATATGATTAACTGACTACAAGTAATTAATTTTATCTTTATTAGTCGTCCCGTACATATTTTATAATCCACCTTTTACACTTTTGCTTCCCTATCAGGACAAATCACCGCACGTCCCTGATCACTATGGTCTTCCCTATAGTTTTTCAATATGGTCTTCCCTCTAGTCAATCACTACAATCGTTCCTCTATTGTATCACTGTAGTCTTCTCTCTAGTCAATCACCATTATCTTCCTTCTAGTCAATCACTATAGTCGTTCTTCTAGTCTATCACTGTAGTCTTCCCATTAGTCAACCACCACAGTCGTCCCTCTAGTCTATCACTATAGTCTTCCTCTAGCCTAAGTAGCTTTCCGGGAAATTCAAGGAACACACCAACACATATAAAATAAGAATTAGCCAAAAATACGAACCTAATAACACAAACCATGTGAAAGACAGAATACGGAACATGGCTATACGGAAAGTCATGAAGTATATAAATGTGTTTCTAAAAATATATACGATTTACAGACGAATTAGGCTTACGAATTTTTACGTACTTTTGTTTGTTGTTAAGCACAAGGCTACACAATGGGATATCTGTGTTATACCCAAGACCGGTTTCGAAACCCAACTTTACCATAATAAGTTTTTAGAGTTACCACTGAGCCACTGGAGGCTTTGAAAGATTCAGCGTCTCCCTGTTAAACACACCTAGTGATTAACTATTAAACTAAAGAATTATATATCTATATCTCTTGCATAAATTAATGTACTACATATCATAATTTAAAAACGTTACATATCTGTATATAAGTTGCTATTAGTGAAGATATTATATGAATAATAAATATTTTCTAGGATATTAAAGAAAATTATATTTATGTCTCCTTAAAACGCTCTACCCTCCTTTAAGGGCCCGGCATGGCCAAGCGTCTTAAGGCGTTCGACTCGTAATCCGAGGATCGGGGGTTCGAATCCCGGTCGCACCAAACATGCTTGTCCTTTCAGCCATGGGGGCGTTATAACGACACGGTCAATTCCACTATTCGTTGGTAAAAGAGTAGCCCAAGAGTTGGCGGTGGGTGGTGATGACAAGCTGCCTTCCCTCTAGTCTTACACTACTAAATTAGGGACGGCTAGCACAGATATCCCTCGAGTAGCTTTGTGTAAACTTCCAAAACAAACAAACAAAAATAAATCAGTTGTAAGTTCATATTATCATATTTAGCTGATATTTTAAATATTGACTTTTCTCAACACATATTGGGGAAGCACTGCTTCCCTTGCTTCCATGGACCGCATGCTTTTGATCATGATAGACTAGAGGGAAGACTACAGTGACAGAGGAAAGATTACAATAACTGACTAGAGAGAAGAATACGGCGATAGAGGAAATACTACAGTGATTGACTAGAGAAAAGAATACAGTGGTACACTAGAGGGAAGAAAGTTAGTCAACATTGCACAGCGCCAGCTCATAGGCCACTCTTTATTAGCTAATAGAATAATAACACTCCTACAAATAGAAGGACTAGTGTGTTCTGTGAAGGAGTTTCGACCCAGACCCCCAGATTACACATCCAGTAGAAAACCTATACAACAATCACGTCTAACAGTAGTTCGTTTAACAAGTATAAATCGATTGAAATGAAACTTATTTGTACATTTTCTGTGATTAAATACGTTTTTTTGTTATTATTATTAATAAAATCAAATGAACGTATTCTGCAGATGATCAACACATCAGTACGGTGTTGTATTTTATCTGTCTAGGAGCTATTTCCACAGATATTTACCTTTAAAAAGTACATCATCTGTATCACGAAACACATCATCTGTTCTCTTCCTGACAAAACGTATAAAATTTGATATATATGTTTTGTGTTTATGTTATTGGGTTAACTTATTTTATTGAGATTCGAGCACATTTTAATTGTTGTGATAAACAGTTTTAACTCTCTTTATATATATTTACATATATGTACACCAATATTAATGTTCTTCAGAAGAAAATATGATTTTTCTTTTTCTTATGCACAATATGGGCATACTCGTATTACGACCAACAATAAACAACACTTGTGAAACTAGCTCATGAAAGGACGGACGAAACATGTTGTACCTAACCCCCCCCCTTCCTTCCGGCTTATCTCTGAGTTAAAACGAACAGTGTGGAATATTTATATATTTATATGTGGTTGGCCACATCTTCAACATGGCAGGTGCAAGGCTTTGTAAGCTGAATTACAGGAATTATAATTTTCATTTTTTATCGTAGAACCTATTATAGCTATACTGAAACGCTTTCTGTAACATCGGTTTCGATATCCCAATGCGGGTATGGCACAATAGCCCATTGTGTAGGTTTGTGCTTAATAATAAACAAACAAAGAATGCTTAATGCTTTCTGGGCGACATTCTGTCAGAAATGAAACTCCACGATTTTGACATAAGAAAGAACAATTAACCTTCACTTCTCACAGACATACACAAGATAAAAAAGTTAATTCTTGTCATCTTCTCCGAGTGATGGCGCAAGTTTCCCTCATGCATTCTATTCACATCCTGTCTTGGTAGGCTGAATCTCAAGCCAACCTCTTTTTTTCCCAAGGTGATCATAGTTTTGTTGTTACTTGAGTTTCAAAGGTGACTGAGTTATCGTGATACATAGATATATAGTTAACAAATGTTCTTTGCTGGATTTCATCACCTATACGACCTCCACAACAGCTAGCTTCAAGAAACAAGCTTAAATAGACGAGTTTTTATACGTAGAATATTTGTAACTGCTTAGTTAAGATCGCTTTTCCTGCTCCAAAGTTGAAATGTTTCCTATTAAAATTACATAATATTAAAATTATTGGATTCCGCTGCCCATTCATAAAGTACGTTATTTGTTAGAAGCTGTTTTCGAAGTTTCATGTAAAAGAGACATGCTTAAACGAAGCTACATTAGGTTGAGGTGTTGCTGTAAACGCCAGTAGACAGACAAGGAAAATAGGATCTAATCAAAGATGTAGAAAAAAAAAGAATCGAATATTTATAATACCACTTAGAAACAGATAAAGAGGCCGTTTTCCTTATCTACTTTTACGTTGAATTTATACCGAGTTGTTTATCTTATCACACGAGATCTCACTATGTCAGAAAAACCTATAGGTTCAATATATCTGGACCAATATGATAAAAACCTTTCGAAAGCACTCGGGTTATAGGGTTTTTATGATTTGGTACCTGAGATATTTGTCTGTGTTTGTTCCATTGCAATGACATAGTAAAATACTTCATAATTTTTATACAAGTTAGGCTATTAAAAGAAATTGTTGAGAGACTGTGTCACTACACAGATATGATACTGAAACAGGTTGGGAATCAGTGCGTGACCACGTGCTGATACTTGACACACGTGGATATTTAATTCTCCTTCATATTAAATCTGAAATGTTTTGTGTCGAGAAGCAAAGTTTTAAGAAAACTGTTATTAGTAGGGAGTGTACGACCTTGTTCAAATAGCAATCAAATGAATTCCATTCGGCTAGTGTTTAAAGCTGTCGATTCGTAAGGTGGGAGTTTGAGTCTCAACCACGGGGGCAATATGACGTCACTAAAACTTTCAATCGATAAAAAAGTAGTCCAAGAATTGGCGATGTTTACTTTAGTTGATGTCATTCTAGTATATCACTATGAATAGATAGTGTAGATAACCATCGATGGGCTTTACGTGAAATTCGACAAATGGATGGAACCCTAGATTTCACCTGCTACTCCTGGTAAGGCTTGTTTCGACAAGTTAAAGTGCCACACATTTACTCTTATAATGCCAAATATTTTTCTCCAGCTCTATCGTGAGTTAAAAAATTTGAACAACAGTTTATCTTTGTGGTAAATTATTATTTTACATACCTGACCCAGAATAGAACCCGGATCCTCTCAGAAGAGTTGACTTACTGGCAAGTTCAAACTATTATACATGAAGCTTCCTGGGTAGGGAAAGACAAAATAATAGCAATATGCAGTAACAGATTGTTTTATTAAGTTAGTCCACAGTAACTACAAGGCCACCCCAGAACAAGTGAGTTTAATCATATGATAAAAAAATTTGTAATCAAATGTTGTTAAAAACAGACCTACAACAGTTACTGTTAACTTCATGTTTTAACTTACAGAACACATCAAATGATTAATATTAGTTCCCATTAACCATCGCTTCAAAACTATTTGATCAGCAATTATTCTTCAAAACCTTATTTCACACGGGGTCAAGGAACAACAACTGTTTTATACGAGTCCAAAAAAGGTAAAGAAAACAGACTATCTAAGATATTCCAACAGTTAACCATCATGGTGTTACCAGTACACCACAGTTACTCCGTTGTTAGTAAGACTTCTGTAGGAATGAGTCATGCAACCGTTATAGTGTTACCAGTAGACCACAGTTACTCTATTCTGTTGTTATTAAGACCTCTGTAGGGATGAGTCATGTAACCGTACTGGTGTTACCAGTAGACCAGAGTTACTCTGTTGTTAGTAAGACCTCTGTAGGAATGAGTCATGTAACCGTTATGGTGTTACCAGTAGACCACAGTTACTCTATTTTGTTGTTAGTAAGACCTCTATGGTGACAAGTCAGAGATACACACACATATTTATTATACGTACATATATACAGTATATTAACCACAGACCAGAACTGAATCCATCTCTTTTTTGGAAAATACTATTTGAGTGAGAACCTTGAAGATCCTTGTCAAGATATCTGATTTTGTATTTGTAAAAGCGTTGAACGAAATAATGTAACCTCACAAAAAGCTGAGCCTTGAAGACCCCTTCCCTGTCATATGTAAGGATGATGACATTTGCCTCGAATGTGTATACAGCCCATAATACCCCGTCATCTAATAATTTGCAAACATATATCTGGAGTAGGACGTAGAGATATCAGAATCGGAACGCGTTCCTCACCAATAAACACTTGTACCCCAGGACTTAAAAAACTGGTTAAACAGGACTTAAATGTCTTCCTGTCTACTCACCTGTGAATGTTTGTTTACTTCAGAAAATTCCCAACTACTGACTTCGTTATCAGTTTTTGTTCCCTAAATATACCATATACACTTGTAAGTGGGACGTATTGTATCGTTCCAGAGTGAATCAAATCAAAATAAAGTGTCCTACAAATTGGTGTACTACTACCGACAGTCCGTGGATGGTAGGGTACTGTATTTCGAATGTGCAAGCTCTGTCTCTGTTGTACTGATCTAATTCATATGGAAAATAAACGGACACACACTAATTGCACATGCAAATGTAGCTGGTTTTATGTGCTGTATCTATAACAAAATGATTATTTGTACATATCTTGACAAGTGATGCGATTAGTGAGAATGTTTTCGCAAATGATAAAATGAAACAGACATTTTTAGTTATATCTACGATGATGTTCAAGTAAGTATTGCGAAATAAATGTTGCTACTAATATATGTTTACGTGCGTGCTACACAGAAGAATAAACTTCTATTTATGTGAAACTTCACCTTGAAATCATGCCTACGATGCCACTGAAAGCCACGTGAGAAGTGCATATTAACGTCTTAGTTATTATTTCTCAACTTGTTAACATAGATTTTCGAAATCAGCACCATGTTGCCAACGTTTACTCTATAATGTATTTAACAGTAGTAATAAGATATTTTTATCAGATATAAAATATTTTTAAACAAATCCCTATATAGTACAAGACAAACGTGTAGGTGACAACTGAGGTTACTGTTTATTTGGCCAGGAACCAATTTTCCCTTTAATGTTTTTCACATCTATTGTTTGTATTATATATTTTTCTAGTTGCACCAATCAAACACCTGGTGTCATGCCATAATTGTATGCCATCGTTTAATTTTATATCACATCTTACTACTTGAGAGTGCAGAGGTGTCGAAACAAATGACCCCAATCGGTTTGTAATAAGCGGAATTAAACTCGTGTTAAATCGCTTTAATGTTTTTGAGATGCGCGGGTTGCGATTTTCTGGGTTTGTTTTATTCCGAGGTCACTTATTTGGGCTTTTCTTTATATTAAAAAACTGTCTTCAACACCCAGTAAAATGTTTGAAGAAGTGGGTTTGTTGACTGACTGGGACAATTAATAGCGTATACGTATTCAAGTATCGTTATAATTTTAAAATCCTCTTATCTTCACAGCTGTTCAATTAACCTCCCTAAAACTATGAAATTTCTGGCCGTTCACTTGACATATTATGTTTTAATTAAACCACACAAATCAACATTTTGAGAGGAAGTCAAAAAAGCCATTTTAAATATGTCATTCTTTTCGCAAGACCTGACAATACTGATCGGAATAGATGGACTGGCAAAAGTAGACCTGAATTGAGTTTTTTGGTCCAAAATAATGCCATTTAAACTGATACAAATTTTCAAATACGTCTGTTTGCTGTAGATAAAGACGTCGAAAGACAAAGTTTAAGGTGAAAAGCCCCAAGTAGGCCCCAATTACTGTTGCGTGTGTGAAAACTTTCCAGAGTAACATGTCTAGAAATCAAGTTTAACTCACTTCCAACTTTCTCCTTAGCATACATTTTACTTTTAGACCTGAGTTATTGTGCCGATAGTCATGATGACGGATTTGTTAGTCTTATAATTAGGCTTAGTTAAAGAGAACGAAATGAAGTTTCTTTTTGTTGTAAGCGTCTCTCAGCCTATGGAAGTTCTTAATAGATTATCTTCTAAAACGACTTGTGGCGTTTTACTCATCATTTTGCTTACCAGGGCTACCGAGAGCCATTATGGGCCTAGTAATAACTTCCCTAGCATATCTGTACTTTTGGTGGGTCTGGTGATGGCCTATTGACACTAATTTCGTAATAAAAGATAAAAACTAAACTCCGGGTGATTTCAATAAATAAACCTACCTAGAATAAGGTATGTTTTTCTTTTTTCCTGACCCGCTTTATAATATAAAATTTACTTCGTAACAATAACTGTAGTAATTGTAACCATGACAGTTGTTCCAAAACGCTGGTATTTCTTTTCTATTCCTCACTACCAACAGATTTGATTTGAATTTCGTGCGAAGCGTATGTGTTTTCTTATAGCAAAGTTACATCGGGCTATCTGCTGAGTCCACTGAAAGGAACCGAACCCTCGTGCGAAGCTACTAGAGAGCTATCTGAACTAGCCGTCCCTAGCTTAGAAGTGACAGACAAGAGGGGAGGCAAAAATTCGACACTACCCACCGCCATTTCTCTGGTTACTCCTTAACAAAGAAAAGCTGAATTGACCATCATATTATAAGAATGCCTTAGTAGATTTTTCATCAATACAAATCTTAAGGTTGAGATAGGGAAATGTTTCTGGTTAACATCAACAACAAGCAATTAATGAGTTAAGCAGTATTTATGTATCAAGTTCTTATTTTTCCTTGTGACTTAATGCCAGCTGAAAGAGTAAGTTTTCCAATGTGGTAGGGGAGTTTCACAGTTTCGTAAGATAACTGTCCATTATTTAGATGCTGTAACCAAGGGCATCAGTAGGTAGGGGTACTCAAAGAAAGGATTTCTAATTACATTACAACTAAAAAGCCTAAAGTAATCTCCTAGCATCTAAGCCTACTAGAGTTATTCGAGTGTCATTTATTATAAAGACACGTTTCCTCTTATTTCGCAGGCTTTAAGCACACATACAAAAAATTATTTAGCCTAACTCGTGGCAGTATTTTATGAACGTGCATTATGTCTATGGCAACGTAAACAGATTTTTAATTTGCAAAAATTGTTTTAGTTTTCTAATCTCTAAGTTGCACACAGAGCTCGTGCACTGCAGTCTATGGGTGGATTAGTGGGTGGTATCAAGATCCTTAACGTAAAAGAAGAAAAACAAAACCCACCAGTTTGTTGGCATCTGTTCTTTTTGTTTTTAACTAAATAAAGTGAAATAATTTCACTTTGAAACAATAAAAATTTTCTGAAAAACATATTGCACTCCGTGTAATACACGTCCGAGATTAATATATTACCATTACAGTGTAGAACCAGGCGTGCACTAATGGTTAATGTGATTGGTTGCAGATCGAAAGCCTAAGGTTCAAGTTGTGATATACTCCTGAACAGGCTTTGCAGTTTCGGCTGTGGGTGTGTTATAATTGTGCCAGTTAATCTCACTACTAGGTGATTGCCCACCATGTGGAAAACAGCTCAAAATTAGGAATGGCCAGTGGTTTAGCCAGAATTGTAAATTGGGTAGAGGGGGACAATAATTTAAAAACTGAAATAAAATTGTCATTAAAACAAATCAGATGTAATTCATTCTGTAGAAGTTTTATTTTTTAAATAAACTGATGCAAAAAGAATTTATTTTATATAAAACATAAAAATAGTATTTATAATACTGCTTCGCTTTTTCAAGGGGTTCATGCTCCCCCCGGCTATGCCTCTGTTAATCAGGTTTACTTCACGCTTTTCAACCTACCTCCTCAATTTCACCTTTCTTCCATTACTCCATAAGAAGATAAAATATTCAACATATTTACGATAGTAACGGGAAACGATTTAAATAGCATCCAAAACACTTGTGGTAAATGATTGAAAATACGGTGGTTTTAATACCTTCGGGCGTCAAGATTATATTGGTCAGTTATCTACGGAAAATTCAAATTCTGAAAGATTTAGTGTGACCTAGTGGTAAGCTTGTCTGAGTTCGCGGTTTGCACACAGTGACCACAACGAAACGTGGGAGTTCTATAAGAGGGACAGTGAAGACTCACTGTTTTGATTAGGTAATAATAGACCAGAAGTTGACGGAGGGTGCTGCTAAGTGGATTCCTTTCATCAGACTATAGAACGACTATGCGTAGGTAACTCCAGTGCTGTTTTGTGTGAAAACTCTGTACACAACATAAAATTATATAACAAAGAAAACAAAGTAGATATTACTTCATGATGTTCTATCTTCTGTAGTTTGAATTCACATATTGAGTAGAGATTACTTTATGATATTTTATCTTCTGTAGTGTGGATTCAGATATTGATAGAGATTACTTCGTGGTGTTCTATCTTCTGTAGTTTGGATTCACATACTTAGTAGAGATTACTTCATGATGTTCTACTTCTTACCGTCAGACAAACTAATGTCAGTCCTCCCACCTTTCCCAGCGTCTCAGAGGTAAGTCTGCAGACTTGGAAGCTAAAATCGGTTTTCGATATCCGTGGTGATAACACAAAGATAGTACACCAGTACACCCTGTGGCTTTCTGCTTAATTACAATCAAAGAAATGCTAATATTTATTAAAAGACTTGCTGCCCTGGGAACAAAAATAATAATGGATCTCTTGTAGAAAGTGATAAACAAATATACATTTTAATGAAAGAGTAATATTTTTAAATAGACCACAATTAACTAAACTTATTTTCATTATAATCTCTCTGTTTCGGCTGTAAGTGCCTTATAAAACGAGCATGCGACTTTTTATTGGCTAAAGTGCTATGGATAAAGAGCATTATATATTATCAAAACAACGTTATCGGGAATCTAGCGCATGTTTGTGTGTCACATTTGGTACTCTTATTTTAGCTAAAAATGTTTGTTATTTATAGCGGTTTATTCTACATTGTATAACATTGACTTAAGAATGATGTAATAGTGCTGTTTCTCAACACTCTATTCAGCCTCTAATGATTTGGATGAATTATAAAATCCGTATATTATGTCACACATTGAAGGTTGTTTTTATGGAACTCAACTGTTTGATCTTGAATATTTTCTTTCTTTTTGCATCACATAAGGAAAATATCTACAAAATAACATAGCTTTAAATGTTAGTTTAAAAAGATCCAAAACATTTCCTTTTATTGTAAGAATATACCTGGAACCTGAAGTGTTTAAGAAATAAATTTAAAATAAAAAAAGAGAAAAAGGAAACCTTACTTTCCGTTTTGTAGACGTCTCACAGCCACAACTGGCTGGCCAGATGGTCAGTTACCACAATATTTTCTAAATTTTAACTTTTTTTTTTCTTTTCTACAACTGTTACATAAAAGTTAACCTTAGTCAAATTATACGTTGGTTTGTTCTGAATGTTAGTCGATTGGAGCTCGATGTGCGGGTCCGGCATGACCAGGTGCTTGGAGCGCTCGCCTCGTAATATGAAGGTCGCGGTTTCGAATCCCCGTCAAATCGAATATTTTCGTCCTTTCAGCCGTGGGGGCGTTATAATGTGATAGTCAATCCCACTATTCGTTGGTAAAAGAGTAGCCCAAGAGTTGGCGGTGGGTGGTGATGACTAGCCTCCTTCCCTCTAGTCTTACACTACTAAATTAGGGACGGCTAGAGCAGGCAGTCTTCGTGTAGTTTTGTGCGAAATTCATTAACAAACAAACAAGCGAGATGATAGATGTAGTGTAATTCATGCCTAATTCTTTACCCTCTTACTACATCTGAGTTGTCCACTACACTAATACACCCAAAAGTGTTTTGTTTTAAAATAAATAAAACTAATAGTAACAAACATTTTTGTATCTTGAATTTCAAGTTCGTATCTCTATGTTGAGTTGTAGCCTACAGAATGTATAATGGTTCTCGCGATTCCTTGCATGCGCACGCATTACAGTACAAATCGCAACGTTAAATGTCCCTTATGTGACGTCATTTTAGAGTCTAATGACTGAAAGAACATTACTGTGAAGAGGTGCGACTGATTAAAACAGGTGGCTCCTCCAAGCGGCTTTTTTATCCGTTTTGTGAAATAAATAAACCTTATCTTATGCTCCCTTATATTTAATGCTTCTAGACATTAATACCTTAAATAAATATATAATGGTTTGTACACCGTTTAATTACAGAGTAGGAAAATAGGACGGAGCGCACAGTACAGTAAAAGCTACTGCGCCTATAGGCAAAAATAATATGTAATAGTTGTAGTTGTTTGTATGTAGATTCACTGGTACAAAAATATACATACATACTTCTGTGATACTTTTAGTTGTACCGTTGTCTGTACGTAGATTAACCGATATAAAGATAGGTCGTACATAAGTGATACGTTTAGTCGTACAGCTGTTTGTATGTAGATTAACCGATATAAAGATATATGGACAGGTCGTACATAAGTGATACGTTTAGTCGTACAGCTGTTTGTATGTAGATTAACGGGTATAAAGATATATGGACAAATCGTACATGTATTTGTTTCTTTTGAATTTCGCGCAAAGCTCCACGAGGGCTATCTGCACTAGCCGTACCTAATTTAACAGTATAAGACTAGAGAGAAGGCAGATAGTCATCGCCAACTCTTGGGTTACTCTTTTACTAATAAATAGTGGGATTGACCGTCACATTATAACGCTTCCACGACTAAAAAGGCAAGCATGTGTGGGTAACAGTGATTCGAACCCGCGACCCTCGAATTACGAGTCGAGTGCCTTAACCACCTGGCCATCCCAGGCTTCGCTCTTGTGATACTTTTAGTTGTACAGTTGTTTGTATGTTGATTAACTGGTATAAAGATATATGGACAGATCGTACATGTGTAATACCTTTTGTTCTAGAGTTATACCATTCATTAGTAATATAATACGAGGAACTAATATTTTGCAATGTGTGAATTTTTAAAATATAAACAATTTTATAAACTAATTAATTACATGTGAATGTCAGTTTCTGTGTAAATCTAAAAAGCTAATCCTGCAACTCCCCCCCCAAAAAAAAAAACAAACAAACAACAAAACAACAACAGCCCTTAACCCTCATTTTGTGTTTCAAATATAAACATCACGAGAGTACTGCTGATTCTGATTGATCGGTTACATGTCCATGAATGTACATCCTCGCACTGAATCCTAAGATCCATGTGAGGATATATTTTTGACTGTCAAAACTACTTATTACTATTTGGACACCTTAGTTGCTAGCAGGTAGTCAGTGAGTCTTAGGTAGATAGATTTAACTGGTGTTCCGATGTCTTCTCCAGCCTCTAAAAATTCTCAGATTGTTAATATACTCTTTAGAAAAAAAATTTTTTTGTCTGTAACCTGTGGATACGTGTTGTTTATTTATTTTCTCTGCTATTATACATCTATATAACATGAAGAATTGATTACTGGCTAATAACATCTTATTGTCACCTGCCCAGTGTGTTGGTTCTCATAGTGAGTGCAAAGCATATTCACACCAGTAGTATATTTGAAGGATACATATAAGCTTTCACCTTTCTTCCTAAAGTGAAAGAACTGTAAATAGAGTTGAAAAAAATCAAATTTAACATGGGTTATCATGTTAGTTTTGTGTTTTGTGCAAGAAAAAAACACAAGAATATAAAAAGACCTCATATTTTTGGTCCACATTTATCTTGAACCTTAAACAGTTTAAGAAATTATGTAAGTCTGTATGTAAAAACAAACAATTTAAAATATTGTCTTATAGTCTGACAGGAAACAATTAGTATTGATGATTATAGTATTATCTTAGAACCATTGGTAAATTTTAGTTATTAAATGTACTGCCTATCACGTATACATGCTACACCATAGGGACATCTGGTCAGCATTCATATTAGCTCAAGAACAGTCACCATGGTGCTGCTATCAGCCTGCAACCAAACTTATGCAACAATACTTTACTCTTTATCATACAGCCATTATTGACAGATAAATCTAACAACACTCATTATGAAACAGCCATTATTGACACATAAATCAAACAATACACTTTACGATACAGCCATTATTGACAGATAAATCCAACAATACTCTTTACGATACAGCCATTATTGACAGATAAATCTGACAACACTCTCTTTGATACAGTCATTATTGACAGATAAATCCAACAATACTCTTTATAAGACAGCCATTATTGACAGATAAATATAACAACACTCTTTATGATACAGTCATTATTGACAGATAAATTTAAAAAACACTCTTTATGATACAGCCATTATTGACAGATAAATCTAAGAGTAGTCTTTATGATGTAGCCATTATTGACAGATAAATCTAACAATACTCTTTACGATACAGCCATTATTGACAGATAAATATAACAACACTCTTTATGATACAGCCATTATTGACTGATAAATCTAACACTACTCTTTATGATACAGTCATTATTGACAGATAAATTTAAAAAACACTCTTTATGATACAGCCATTATTGACAGATAAATCCAAAAATACTCTTTATGATACAGCCATTATTGACAGATAAATCTAACAGTAATCTTTATGATATCGCCATTATTGACAGATAAACGTAACAACACTCTTTATGGTGCAGCTATTATTGAAAGATAAATTTAACAATAATTTTGCTCTTTCTGATACATCCATTATTGTTAGATAAATCTAACAGTACTCAACTATTTCAGATACTTCCGTTATTTCAAATACAGCTAAATACACTGCTGGCCAAAATCTTAAGGCCAATGAACATAAAGAAAAAATATGCATTTTGCGTTGTTAGACTCAACCACTTATTTGAGTAGAGCTTCGAAATATGAAAATAAGAAAAGGGAAAATAAAAATAATAAAACATTTTTAGCATTGAATAGGGCAAATGTGAACACTATGAAATTAGCCTAAATACTAGCTGGTCAAAAGTTTAAGACCATACTGAAACGAAACTTTAATCGGTAAACACGTAATAAAATTTAGTCATTTGTGTTCAAGCATTAGCGTTGTCAACATCTCCCACTGTCATCTCCTGTGTTACATTGGGTAAAAACATGGCAAAGGCAAAAGTTGACAGAGTTTGTCGAGCTGCAAAAGCACGGACTCTCTCAACGTGCCAGCGCTGGTGAGATTGGGCGTAGTAAAACTGCTGTTGCAAATTTCTTAAAAGACCCTGAGGGATACGGAACGAGAATTTCAAGTAATAGGCCCAAGAAAATTTTGCCGGCATTGAGCAGGAGGATTCGACGGGTTGTCCGGCAAGACACCAGCTGATCATTGAACCAGATTAAAGCCCTTATGGATGCAGAATTCAGCTCAAGAACAATAAGACGGCACCTACGAGAGAAAGGCTTTAAAAACCGTAAACGTCTTCAAAGGCTACGAAACAGTTAGGTTAAACTTTGCTGAGAAGCACCAAACATGGGGCTTAGAAAAATTGAAGGAGGTTTTGTTTTCTGATGAGAAAAAATTTAACCTGGATGGTCCAGATGGTCTCCAAGGGAAAATAAAAATAAAAAACTTTTTTCGCATTTAATAGGGAAAATGTGAACATTATGAAATTAGCCTAAATACTAGCTGGTCAAAAACTTGGCATGTTGGAGAGAGTATTCTTCCTGACTGAAGGCTCTCGCTTGTGTGGAAATGACAATCTTTCAGCAGGACAACGCTGCAATCCACAGTACCCGCAGGACAAAGGACTTTTTCATGGCTAATAACGTGATTCTTTTCGACCATCCAGCGTGTTCATCTGAACTGAACCCCATTGAAAATGTTTGGGGGTGGATGGCAAGGGAAGTCTATAGAAATAGACGTCAATTCGAAACAGTGCACACCAAAGGGTTTGTTTGTTTGTTTTTGAACTTCGCACAAAGCTACTCGAGAGCTATTTGTGCTAGCCGTCCCTAATTTAGCAGTGTAAGACAAGAGGGAAGGCAGCTAGTCATCACCACCCACCGCCAACTCTTGGGCTACTCTTTTATCAACGAATAGTGGGATTGACCATCACATTATAACGCCCCCACGGCTGAATGGGCGAGCATGTTTGGCGCGACGGGGATGCGAACCCGCGACCCTCAGATTACGAGACGCACGCCTTAACACGCTTGGCCATGCCGGGGCACGCCAAAGCGAATGTTTGAAGTTATTCGCAATGACGGCTGTGCAACTCACTACTGAAACATCTTGTTGGACATTTCCTAGCCTGTTTAGGACTTCTTTTTGGTATGGTCTTAAACTTGTGACTAGTTAGTATTTAGGCTAATTTTATAGTGTTCACATTTTCCTATTAAATGCTAATAAGTTTTATTTTTATTTTCCCTTTTCTTATTTTCATCTTTCGAAGCTCTACTCAAATAGATGGTTGAGTCTAACAAAGCAAAATGCATATTTTTTTGTTTATGTTCATTGGCCTTAAGATTTTGGTCAGCAGTGTATATTTCTATTTTAATAAAAAAACACTTTGCACAGATGACTTTTGCTTTATGACATTTCATTTCTGAGTAAATGGTTATAATACTCCTTGTGTTTAAAATAATTTATAATGGAGGTAATAGAATTTCTCTTCATGCCTCAAACACATAAACATATGAGCATTGTCAAAATGTTAACATAAAATATACTCAACAACAACAACATGTATTTTATAAATTAGAAATTATAATGATGGATATCTAAGTCCTATACATTAACAAGGTTTGTTATCATAAATCGTAATGTTGAGAAACCAGTGACTCTTAAGAACACTAACCAGATTAACTGGCTACCATCCAACAGTTGTACACTTGGTTTTGTTAGTAAAGAATGTACATGAATAAACATCGTAATTTCTGGAGTTTTCTCAACTTATGCAAATGAAGCATTTTTTTATGGCTGTATAACCTGTTATCAAATCATACAACACACGAACTGTAACACATTTTAGCCCAGTGATAAAAAAACTGTAAAATAAACTCTTACTACCAGACTGAAATAAAAACACCAGAAACAAAAATTAATAAACAAAAAGAGATTGAGTTGTTCACTATCATATAAAACTGCCTGTGGCCAACTTTGTATCAGTAACATTTTGTCATGTGTCTTGTATCTACCCTGAGACAGTTTCAGTGACACCACAGTCTAACAAATCGCCATGGTTATGTTTTTACGTCTTAGTTTTAGTCTATCAACTAGTGTATCTTGTATCTACTCTGAGACAGTTTCAGTGACACCACAGTCTAACGAATCACCATGTTTATGTTTTTATGTCTTAGTTTTAGTCTATTTTAGTTATCTGTATATATATTTACAGCATAATCAACCTTAAGATCTTTGTTTTTTTTTGTATTATAAAACTCGGGTTTTTCGTTCTGTTTGCTGAATCTTTCATACAAATTGTACTTTTTTGACATTCTTGGACAATAGTTGTAACTGAGCCTTCTAGTTCTACATTTATGATAACTGAGATGTGACAGGTTAAGCTCTGCTGGCAGATGAGTATTTGGCACATGAAACTAAACAACGTGCAATAATAAAACTTTTGTAACAGATGCAATAAAAGTTGGCTCATTTTTATGGTATTAACAGTCAGGACTGTGAGACCAGTATGCAAGCAGTGGGATAATTTATTGAATTTTGACTTCTAATTTGTCTTAATTTATATCATATATGTATGTTTGGTTGGTAATACAAAGTTTTATGTTTTAATGGTGACTGTTAGTGGCTTAGACTAATTAACAAAGATGTTATAATACAACTAATATAATAAATTAAAAATCGAACGAAAATATCTATAGGCCTGCAAATCGTTGACTTTCAGTATTATGCTATATCATTTACTTATAAAAAATACTTATTTAATTTAAAAACTAGTAAGTGTTAGTTGGAATAATAAAACCCAAAAGTACTAACCATTGTCTGAATTGACACTTCTCTGGTGACGTATACATGACTGAAACAGTTGTAAACAAACTTCTTGAAGGACGTCAAAATTTAAATTACAGAACGGTAATTAATGATTACCGATTAAGTCAGCACTTTAGGATTGTAGACCTATTAAATATGAAATAAAATTCACCAGTTGTTTGTTTGACTAGAAGTCTAGAAATGGCCTTTCCACACACTACATCAGTGTCCCAACTAAGTTAGTAACGAATCAAAATCAATGTTTACTAATTTACATACAGTAATGTGCAACTTAATATACTTTCATGAATTTATGGAACTTTATTGCAAACATATGTATTTGAAAAACTTAAATCATAATATTAATAATAATCCCAATCAGAGTTATATGCCGATAATAATATTATTACCATTACTATTAATAACAGTATTAAATACCGCTGTGGGTCTAACGCTAGTAACAAGCTTACACATCTTCAGTTAGTCCCCCTAATCTGAATCAATATGTTATTTTTACTTAGACTCAGAGTCTAAGAGGTAATATTACTTTCCGATATTAAACTGAATATTCAACTTTATAGACCATTACTGGCATTAAACGTTAAACTAATTAAAAAAAAAAGTCCAGATGAAATAGCCTTACCAATCTTGGGAATAAGGAAGAGAACAATAGATGTATCGAAGATGATTTATTAAAGAATATAATAGAACTTTAAATAATGGGTATATCTCATTATAGATTAAATCGTTCAAAGATTGTAAATGTGAAACTCACTTCCTCAGTTACATATCAATATCAAATTTTTCTTTTACACATCGTCTGTTACAATAGTAGTTTGAGCGTATCTTTACTAAGGGAACTGATATCGGCCATACTGGTAGAGTTAAGTAAAGCTGATAGATTTTTTATGTATTCATGAAAAACGAACCTACTTATTTTATTTAATTTCTTGACAGAAAGTGTAAACACGAGGAAAAGAATACCACAAAACAATGGAAAATAATTTATATCTCAATTTTGTCAATCCAGCATCAGAATTAGAACTTACAGAAATTATTGGGAAATTTGGCAATGTGTACAATTTCTTATCTCAGTTTTTGTGATGGGAATGCCTGTTTCTGGTAAAGTGTGATTATCGTTTTAATATAATTTCTTAGTTCTTTTTTAAACATTTTCAATACTGTAAACTTTAAAAAAATAACAAAAAGCTTATACTCTTGACAGGTTTTTTCTCGATGCATCAAACGTCTACCAACAAAACTCCAAAACTAACAAGAACTACAACACAGATTGGTTTCTTACATCAGTGTAAATGTCATCAACTGATACCCTCTGATACAACTCAGCTGATACGTTTTCTGGATTGCTTTATTAACAAATGCAATTATTTTTGTAACAAAAACATATTTTAAATACCATTTTTGTGATGCCATTGGTGCTCTGTACACTAAGAAATCTAAACACGTAAGACAAATTATCAACTCATGTCAAGATGTTTTGGAGGAATGTCTTTGTCTGTAAGAAATTTCGATGACTACTGAATCGGATGGAAGGAATGGAGGTTTGGTTTGTTTTGAATTTCGCGCAAAGCTACTCGAGGGCTCTAGACTAGAAGGAGGGCAGCTAGTCATCGCAACCTACCGCAAGCTATTGGGCTACTCTGTTACCAACGAATAGTGGGATTGACCGTAACATTACAACGCCCTCACGGCTGAAATGGCTAGAATGTTTAATGTGACGGGGATTCGAACCCGCGACCCTCAGATTATGATTCGAACACCTTAATCCACCTGGCCATGCCGGGCCCTTCATTTCCTTAAACCCATATCGGCTTGAGCATGCCTTACTATGATACTGAGAAATTTGCTGACAGGAATTTAAATAGCTTTGAGAAGAATCATGTAAAATTAAAGTTTTCAATAAACGCATTGTTATATATTGAAAACTTACAAAAATGACTGGAATTTAAAGGTTTTATTTAAAGTACATTTTGAGGATATGTATAATCATAAATCGCTTAAAAAGAGACTATACAAAATATGAAACAAGTGACAAAGACATTTTGATGAACTTTAAAAGTAAAACAACTGTATCTATGGGACTCCTAGACAATCTCATGCAACACTCCTGAGCTGTATGAATTAACCAAAGTTCGTAAATCTGACACATCTGTGAGACCCACAATCTCCATATGTAGCTCTCTGTTAATGTCTGTATTTTGACTGTTTGTAAAGCTACCTTATCACCTCCTTAACAAACTCTCTTTATGCCTAAATAGCACCAATAACTGTGTACCGTTCTATCCGCATAGAAGAAACTATAGGCTTACTTATAAATTTTATTATATTGACTACCATATCTGTTATCAATAATATCCTCTATATAAGTCATCAAAACTTCTCTCAACAACAGTTACTTTGAATTCACTTCAGTTCTCTATAAACAAATGAAAGGTATTGTTGGGGCAGAAATATTACTGTCGTTTTGGCCTATATTTTTATCCATTTATATGAATCATCTGTTTTTTCAATAGACTTTTGAATCTAATTTTGAACCAGATATATGGTACAGATACAATAAAGATGTTTCCTGCATATAGAATTATATACCTCTTATGTCATGATTACAATTGAAAACAGCAAATTTATTACCACCGTATATTCCAAAACATGTGTTAAAGTTATATCATACACTACAACTCACACCATGTACGAAATGGGATGTCATTATTTGATAACCTAATAAAATTGAAAACGTTTGCATTAACATGAATAGCACAATATAAGCCAGGATCAAACTTGAAAAGTTTCATTTGTTCAATGGCTGTCCTTATAGTTACATCAGTAAGACATTGCGAAATTTTGACTCACAAGATTTGAACAAATAACAACAAGAAAGAAGAAGAAAACACCACATCAAACCCTTGTTTCATGGTTTGTGTCATTTGTGGATGAACCTTTAATAGCTTGTCTTCAACATCTGGTGAGAAACTGAAAGATATACTTACTATTTCAACCTTCAGTAATAATAACACTATGTAACACAAATTTTGTTTCTGGATTGTATGTGTTATTTCTTAATAGCTTAAGTTGTAAAAGTACAGAAAATGGCCATTATTCTCTTCAAACTTTGCTTTTGTGACGTGGAAAATAAAATTTGGAAATTAACCTATTTCCTATGTAAAAACGGGCAAGTTTGTACATTTTCATTTACATAAGGTCTGAATAAAACAATATGAGTCAAGATTTAGATGTATTTATGCTAAAGTTATCCAAAAATGTTTAGGAGTGAGTAGTTTTTCGAGATTTGCGACTGTAATGTTTGTTTGTTTTTGAATTTCGCGAAAGGCTACTCGAGGGCTATTTGCGCTAGCCGTCTCTAATTTAGCAGTGTAAGACAAGAGGAAAGGCAGCTGGTCATTACCACCCACCGCCAACTCTTGAGCTACTCTTTAACCAACGAATAGTGGGATTGACCGTCACATTGTAACGTTCTCACGGCTGAAAGGGCGAGCATATTTGGTGTGACCGGGATTCGAACCCGCAACCTTCAGATTACGAGTCGAACGCCTTAACCCACCTGGCCATGCCGGGCCTCCATTGTACTGTATTACCGTATTGTGTTACTATAGTTTAAGTTCGGTTTTGTAACATGTAAGGATTAAAAACTCTTTAAAGTTGGTTATAAACTAAAACATCAGGTATGATAAAAAAACACGTTTATCTGAAATCTTTCGTCATCTCTATTGAAAATGATTTTAGCTTAATTCTACAATTGATTATTCATTTTTTGTTGCTTAAAGAATGAGTTGAGTTGAGCGGCCTATAGATGGCAACACTTTACTAAAAGTATCACAGCTGTTGGGACTCTGCTGTTAATGGCTTTTGAAACGGACGCAGCTTTTCTTACACTACCAGTATGTGTAACGTTGAAATGTGTTACGTGGTAATATTTATATAAGATGATGGGTGTTTTATGTTACATAAATATATGCACATCACGATAAAAAATAAACAATCATTAATGATGTTTGAATCAACACTAAAGGGACATATGAATATAAATCAATGGTTCGATATGAGAATTAAAGCATTTTAAAGGACTTTTTGATTAAGCTGTAATTACTGACCTCTGACGCCATTACTTGGAACTAGTGTAAATAACATTTTAATAATGCTAGTAAGAGAATATTTTCAGTTTTAACACTGAAATATTTACCAGATAGTAAATCTGTATTTAACAGATAATTGTAGTGAGTGATGAGATGATAATAGTTTGAAAGTAAACAAAGTTTGACATCGTGTCTTTGTTAATAGTAGTGAAAGATATCTGTGAATGGATTGAATCCAAATATTTATGAATGTGTGAAATTGTCTGTAGAATGTGAGATCAATAAACAGGAGTTTTGGATCATACTGGTGTACCCAGTGATTTACATTCTTATGATGTAATAAACAGGAGTGTTGGATCATACTGGTGTACCCAGTGATTTACATTCTTATGATGTAATAAACAGGAGTTTTGGATCATACTGGTGTATCCAGTGAGCGATTTACATTCTTATGATGTAATAAACAGGAGTTTTGGATCATACTGGTGTACCCAGTGATTTATATTCTTATGATGTAATAAACAGGAGTTTTTCATTATACTGGTGTACC
Source organism: Tachypleus tridentatus (assembly GCF_004210375.1). Lineage (NCBI taxonomy): Eukaryota > Metazoa > Arthropoda > Merostomata > Xiphosura > Limulidae > Tachypleus > Tachypleus tridentatus. The sequence goes on from NC_134837.1 coordinate 120,587,238, forward strand.
CAGTGATTTATATTCTTATGATGTAATAAACAGGAGTTTTTCATTATTCTGGTGTACCCAGTGATTTACATTCTTATGATGAAATAAACAGGAGTTTTGGATCATACTGGTGTACCCAGTGATTTACATTCTTATGATGTAATAAACAGGAGTTTTGGATCATACTGGTGTACCCAGTGATTTATATTCTTATGATGTAATAAACAGGAGTTTTTCATTATACTGGTGTACCCAGTGATTTATATTCTTATGATGTAATAAACAGGAGTTTTTCATTATTCTGGTGTACCCAGTGATTTACATTATTATGATGTAATAAACAAGAGTTTTGGATCATACTAGTGTAGTTCGTGATTTACATTATTATGATGAAATCTTTTCAACTATGAAGATTGAAATATTTTATACAGTTGAAGTTTGCCATTTTTTTTCTGAAAAACGAGGTGTAGTTTCATTAATGTTTAAACAATGACTGTATGACTAGAGGAAAAAAGTAGTTCCTGTGTAATTGTGCTTTGAAAATGTCCCTGACTTGTACTAAAGTTGAATCTGTGATAAAAGATTTTTACAACCAGTAGTGGATGTAATGGCAACAGGTTACAAGCAGCAGTATTAGTTGGTGTCATTTGAAAGCCAGAAAAGGATAGTATTGTTGTAGGTTTCTCAAATCTGATGCCTAGTAGAGCTGTATGTACATTGATGTAAGGAGTTGTCCAAAGATAACGTACATATGAGTACACATAAATCTGTAAACTTTCATCATTTGACCAGAGAAATAGTTGTGACTTTTTTATTACAGTAGTCAACTATTGTAATATGTTATTTGAATTTTTGACAAATCATAGCTCATATATCAACACATCATCAAAGTTAAATTTTTTGTTATATACGATCAAATTCTTGACCATTTTGGCTAGCTTGTACCAGAAAGGAATCGCTAGACATTTCTCACCTATTAATTATGTTGCTTGACCATCTACATTATTACATGCAAAATTACATGTTGTTTGCACATAGAATCTGAAAGGTAATTAAATCAACCTTAGAATACCACATTAGCATAATTAAAGGGATGGACGAACATCATAATCTTAACTTATTTCATCCTGAGAGAAGAAGAGTAAGAGATGATCTTATTGAAGTTGACAAGATTATGTGAGGGTGTAACTGATAAAATGAATGTATCTGATTTCTTTGTGACATATACTAACGAAAGAGCAGTAGTTTAAAATTTGGGAAAGATGAACCAAGCTCCAGTTCAAACACTTTTATTTTTCTGACGTGGTAATTAATAACAATTTACAAAACGAATTACCTTTGACATTAGATGAGGTGGACATCTATTTACCATTGTTTAAGAGAGGAGTAGACAAATTCCTGAAAATTATGAAATTATGGCTGAAATTAAAGTATTATTTTTTCCATAGGAAGGGGTGTAATGGGACAAACTTAAGGAAATAATCTCGTGTTGTATACTATATTTTGGTTATTTTCATATATTTTCTTTGTATTTTCTGTTTTTCTCTTTTGATTTTATTTAAATGATCTGTTTCTTTCTTTCTGTTTGTCATTCTTCCCACTGTTTCATTATTTTAAAAAACAATTAGAATTTGTTTTGTAATTTTGTTGTTATCCAGGAAGTTTAGTCATAGTTCTGTTTCATTTTCACGAAAATAATCCCACTTCTGACACACGCGTTTTAACACGCTGTATTGTTGGGTAGATTTTTAAAAATTATTTAATGAAAATAAAGTGAAGTCCAGTCCAAATAATGATAATGAATTTATCCATTTTTTCACCAACTTTTGCTACAGGTTATGATTTCCGATAAGCTTAGTTTCACAAAGTTTAATACTCCTACGAAAAGATGTTTCTAGTCCTGATTTCTCCAAGCCCGTTCCCCTAGCTGTGGTTTCGCTAGATAGTAGATAGGGACAGTGGGAATCTCGTTAATCCATTCATTAATGGATTTAAATGGCAATTTCATTTAAATACAAAATTATTAGCCTAATATTAATAACCTTTCAAGTTGCTCTGGGGCCTATTAGGCCCCACTTTTCGTAGGAGTGTTAAACAAAAACTTCAAGACTAATGAAACACCTAATTCACAAATAAAGTTATTTGCACAATATACTCATGATTTGATCAATCACAAATGCATTGAACGACTAACAAACTAAGCCAATTATTTACTGAGTTGTATAATCTAGTTTACTCTGCATTTCAAGAATCTAGAAGGCAACTAGGTCGTGCTTCATTGCCAAGTTATGGCAAGCTTCCTCTGATAAAGACACTTTTAAATAAAAATATCAAAGCTAATACAAATTTACCCTCCAACTGTGTGCAGAGACTATATGAATTACGCTAAAAGCATACTTTAGCGCTAATCACAACATCAGGTAGGTGTATTATGCTAATGTTCTACGTTAACATAGAACCCGTTATTAAGGCACTCGATTCGTAATCCGAGGGTCGGTGGTTCGAATCCCTGTCACACCAAACATGCTCACCCTTTTAGCCGTATGGGTGTTATAATGTGACGGTAAATCTTACTATTCGTTGGTAAAAGAGTAGCCCAAGAGTTGGCGGTGGGTGGTGATGACTAGCTGGCTTTCTTTTAATCTTACACACTGCTAAATTAGGATGGGCCAGCGCAAATAGTCCTCGTGTAGCTTTGCTCGAAATTCAAACCAAACCAAACCAATACGTTAACATAATGGTGTGCCCACCGAAGGTGTCTGTTTTTAGCATTAAAAGCCTTTGAATTATTGTTGAGACATTGAGGTGAGATAGGAACGTTAATATAAATTAAAATTACGTTTTTGAGTGTAGTGTGTGTTTTTTACATAAATAACTGTTAACAAACGAGAGTACTACAGTTTTAATTTTCTTTGTAAATTCTTAGTCAGTCTTAGTGAATATACACACATACAATTGTTTTCACACGTAGTTGCCTTCACGGATTTTAAAATTAGACGGTTTGATATGGATACATCAATAACAGTTGCACAGTAATTTTTCACATACTGCATACCGGATAAACAAGAATGCGTCGGCTAATTGCTCGGTATTCCATTTGGACAGCCAACGTTGTAGGGCATAAATGTTCAGTAAACCCTACAGAGTAACAGTACTTGTAGTGCGACAGAAGCTTATCGAAGTCAAACGCTTCCGCTTTGTAATGTACAACTCATTGCAAAGTATCGAAAGCCAGTTTCGTAGCTTTGTACTTTATTGCAAACACAAAAAAAATTATAGTTGAAATAAATACTCAAATTAAAAAGGGTTAAATCTATATTACTTTTATAACCCAGCAAATAGTCCGATGTGGCTTTGCTATAAGAAAACACACACATACACACTTTTACAACCACAATATTGTCTCAGGCTATATTTATATTAATTAAATTAAACAATAATTAAATGTAGTTATTTAAGCGTATAATTTATAGCAACTTTTAATCATTTATAATTATTGAGATCAAAGGATTTTGTTTGAAATTTGAATTATGTCGAAATGATTCGTGGAATCCATGATTGCCCATTTTTTACTCTAAACGTCATAGCAGGATTTCCATTTGCTGAAAGTGGGCGTGTGCACGACTATATCTTCCGCTTCACAAGCTGTAATTACGTCAGATCCGGAAAGTGAGAAATAAATGCACTGAACACAATTCATACCACCTTTCGTATATTCACCACGTAAGTGTATTTTAAATTATTTTAATCCAATTATTAAGTATTAATACATAGTTTAAGTATGCATATATAGTTACATATTGCATAACGTTTATAATTAAATAATAGATAATGTGTGTATTAATAGAAGTAACTGTTTAAGAAGCTATGTAAATTGTGATTACAATGTATAATTTAAGATTTCTGTACAACTGGAAATTGTAGAAAAACTACATGATTAATTAACTAACAGTAACAAGCTTTGAAATGCTACTACTGCCACTTTGTACCAGTACCACTAGGTAAGCAATAACTTTTTTTTTTAAACTAATAAGTAATTGTTTTGTAGGCCTACTATTTTTGGTACACAATTATACCAGTAAGGTTACGAATATTTTTGCAGTCAAGTTACACGGGTAAAAAGCAAAATTTTCAATTGATGAAAACTTCGTTAAGCTGGTACGGTAGTTATTGAAATTTTTTGAAGTTATAAAGTCGCTGATAACAAGGATCATCTGCTTCTGTGTGTACACTTTCAATCCCGTAAACAGTCTAAATCTTTCTTTTTTTTTTTTTGTAAGATTTCCCATTAATTTGATCACCCCTGTCTGGTGGTTTTCACTTCCTACATTCACAAATTTGATATTCTTAAGTTCAGTGGGATGTTATTCATATCTTGCACATAAAGTCACTCCTTTCCTCCGTTTTTTACTTTTGTTATGCTCTTTTTTTACTAAAGAACCTGTAACCTGCTGTTTCACAAAGGTCATCAGAATTGTCAACCCTTTCCCAAGTTTATTAGTTCTCAATCATAATATTGCAGTCTTGTTTAGCTAGTGCTATGTTTAAGGTTATCTCTCTCATTTCTTATAGTTTAGCATCACATGGGTAATAACTTAGCTTCTTTAATCTCTGTTGTCCACACTTAGTATAGCTTTTAAGTTCTTCTCTAACCTGTAAACTCTATCCATTCCATGTCTTTCTTACATGTCAGTTTCATATCAAACATTTTCCTTGGACCTGCCACACGTACACCACAGTTAACCATTATATCCAGTGAATGTATAACCAATGTTGTACGTATGAGTAACCTCCTGAAAATATTACTGTTGTCTTCTAAATAAATGTTAACTATCTTTATCTTCACAAGAATTAATCAGTGGCTGAACCAGTAAATTTTAAAATATTATGATTTATGGGTATAACCAAAATAATTGGTGTAAATAATAACCTCCACAGTAATATGGAATGATTTAGGAACACTTAGTTTTTGGTGAACAAATTATAGGTTAAAATGTGCATGTGTGTGGGGAACTTTGGTAACAGTTGTGTTGTTGTTGAAGAAATGGGGGGTTTCAGGATAATATTTTATAAGTTTCATATCTCTCCTAGTGTTTGGGTGGTTACAAGAAAGCTAATTGGTTGTAGGAGTTGTGTGATGATCACTTAATTTAACAAGATTGTTTTGATTTATTTGAAAAAGACTTGGAAATTTTCTAAAATATGGTGTTTATTTCTTGTATTCTAGCTGTTAGTGATTCCTGAAACTCGTGATTCGAAGTTAGACATCAAAACTGATATATCTTTGAAATTTGAGTGAATGGAAAGAATGTCATTTAGGTGTATAGAGTGAAGAGAACTGGATGGTTAGAACAAACTATTTAATTTTGTTTTATTATCTTTTTGAAGGCCTAAATCATGACCTCATGAAATGTAACTTATTGTTCAACAATTTTAGGAACTTAGTTTGAGTTGAATGGTACAACTGATCCTATAATTTAGCTAACAAATAGTGATTGATTGTTTATTGATTAATGAAAAGTGTGAAATTTCTAATAATTGAGGTGAAGGAAATGGCAATTTTTTAACCCAATGTGAAAATTTGGTAAAGTAAGGAATAGTGAAATAAACATAACAGTTACAAGTGTATTAACATACACTTTTCTGTTTATCTTAAACAGCTTTGATGTACATTCTCACACAATCACACAATAGTAATACAGAAACAAAGAATATATTCTGAACTGTATTCCTACACAGTTTCTTTCTTTAAACTAAGAAATTGTGCAAATTTGTTATTTATCTTTCTTGCCGAAATTTGGGGCTGAAAGAACATTTTGTAATGATTTATCTCTTGGTTTATTTTGAAATGTTTTAAGTCAAACATTTACCTTTTGACTTATCCCCATCATGGAGAAACAGGTTTTTGCTAGTAGGAAGTAGTTTGTATGAGGTCTCTGACATCAGGAATACCTGTAATTACCTGTTATGTAGCTTCAGGCCACGTGACCTTCACTTCTGAGGCTAGTGACTTCTATACCATAGAGGGCTGGCTCTTTTTTGTTTCATTGTGATGTGTTTTAGAAGAGAGAAAGTGAGCAAGTAAGTTTTAGTTGGTGTTTCTTTACTAGAAATTTTGTTTACATAAATACCTAGCTATTAAAATATAATTAAATATTAATATAATTAACTTGTTTTCAAAGGGAACATGCCTTTGCCAAGCTTGGAAATACACAAAAAATGAGGAACTTTTGGCCATTCATGGGTTTTCCTGTAAACCCACTCTTTTTTTTATTTCAGGAGCTTAAAACTACTTTGAATGTGTAGCATGTGGTTTATTTGTTGTTATATTTGTTTATTTGTTGAATGGTAGTAAGCCTAATTATTTGGTCTATTCTTATAAGAATCTGGAAGTGAAACTACGTCATTCATACTATATCTACCATATCCAGTGCCAGAGAGGCTTTTCTCACAATATCAGGGATCAGTTGGCTGGTTGGAATATGAGATGTACTAGTAGTTGATGTATTATTTATACTATTCTTATTTGAACAAGAACCATTTTGATATGAACTAGATTAAATTAGTGACCAGTAATATTTATAAACTGTGTTTAACTCATTAAATGTTGAAATTAGGTTTCTGATTTTTATTAACACCAAATGGTTTGTTTTAGTTTTGAAATAATTTTGCTTATTTTTTGTATAAACAAAAAAAAACAACACAAAAACATAAACTGGTAACCCAGTTAGCCAATATTTTGTCTGTTTTGTTATTGACAGTTTCATTTTAAGATGATAATGAATGTGAGCTGTTCTTGGAACAGTATTGCATGTTATTCTTGGATACATTTATTTAGTAACCACTTTAAGGTTTGACATGTATTGTGGAGTCTATGTGAACTTTCCCTTGTCTAAACATAAGGGGATTTGGCAACAGTGGTTTACAGGACTTTGTGTTTAGAACATGTTTGTTCAGCTTGTGTGCACAAATGGTTAAATGGTTGGTCTCTTAGCTATGAATTGGAGAGAAACCTATGGTTAATTGAAATCTGGTCAAGCGTGTGAGAATGAATTTGTGTAAATTGAGTTAACTTTCACATGTTTGGTGTATTTGTTATTCACATTATCTGGCCACTCTTGTTAAGAAAGAGTCTTTTTATTTCAGGACGGCTTACTAATAAAACGGAAGATGACCTTCTCAGGTGATCTTCAGGTCAAAACACCGTTCTCTGCTTTATTAGTAAGTGTTCACACCCGTATCAGCTGTCCTGAGACCCATTTGTATTTGAAGTGGGTTTCTTATCATTATGAAAGACAGTCTCTGGTATTTTTCTACTCTGAAATAACTGATGTGACTAGAAAGCTCATTTGAATAAACTTAAATTCTCTGGTGACACCAACCATGAGAAAAACTAAATACCAAAGAAAGATATTAGTGCAGGTCAAAAGCAGCTATTTCAGTTGTACACTTTTTTAAACATTTGTCAATAAGTATAAATATGCAAAATTTTTGAAGAAAATCTCGACTTTCATAAACTATTAGAGAAAGTAACACTTCGCATAATGAAATCAAATGAGACTTGGATCTTTAGGATGGTAAGTGGTGTTCTAGAGTTAAATGATTAGACAGATTATGTGCAAGACCTTTGATTTTTAATGATATAAAGTTATTAGTGTAACTATTAAAGGATTGAATAAATTTTGCAATAGGATGTTTGTTGTGTTTTGTATATTTTTACTGTTTGCAAATGACTTAAGGACAACACAGGACCTGTTTGTCCATTTAAACCATCCATCCCATCATCTAAACTTTAAAATAAAGCACTGAAAATCAGTAATTATCATTGAAATGCTTATTAAGCCTTATCTTAAACTCCTTTAACTGTGCTTACTACATCTGAAGCTAACCCAATATTAAACACCTCTTAACTCATTTATTCAAAAGAAAACCATTTTGGTGAATTCTTTCTTTTCATATCTTTGTAGCCTTTCTGTCAGTCTACTGTCTTTAAGATAAGAAGCCCAAGACTGAACTGGTAGATGGCACATTAATTTGATGTATAGTTTGGTTAGCATATGTGATGTGAAGTTAATGATAGTTTTTTCTTTCTCAATTTCTTTTATAGGTAAATAGCTTATAATGCCAAGTTTCAAACAAAGAGAACACCATATTGGCCAGATGATGTTGGAATAATTGATATTGAGGTGTATTTCCGCCTTTGTACGTTGACCAAGCAGAATTAGAAGAGCATGATGGAGTCTCTTCTGGAAAATATACTATTGGGCTTGGTCAATCACAGATGGGCTTTTGCTCAGACAGAGAGGACATTAATTCTCTTTGTTTGACCGTAGTCCAGCGACTCATGGATCGTACAAAAGTTGGTTATGAGCACATTGGTCGCCTTGAGGTTGGCACAGAAACAATTATTGACAAATCCAAAAGTGTGAAATCTGTACTGATGCAACTGTTTGAAGATTTTGGAAACACAGACGTTGAAGGAATTGACACCACAAATGCCTGTTATGGAGGAACAGCTGCTCTTTTTAACTCTTTGTCCTGGGTGGAATCTAGTGCATGGGATGGTGAGTTGGGCTCTTTACCTCCACATCAAATGTATTTTAAGATACTAGAAAACAATGTAAAACATAAGACAGTTTTTAAGGATAAAAACAATTTTGTCACACAAAACACTTAACCTTAAATGTTTCTGGAGACCATGTTTTTGTTTGTTTCATTTGCTATTGATAAAGAAAACAATTATCTGAAAACTGTTTTCTGTAGGTGAAAAAATTCAGTTGAGTTTGTTGTTTGAACACTGAATGTGTAAGACTGTTTGTTATCCTGTACACTTCTATAAATTTAAAAACTATAATGTATTTTGAAAATTAAAATAAAAACCTTTTTTTTTTTTTAATGCATAGAATGTCTCTTGGTTACATTATTCTACCTCATTTTCTTCTGATGGTTTTTAGAATTTTTTGTTTTTTTCAAACTCATCTTTAAGCAGCAGTGTATGGTCTTTCAGTATCCCACATGACAAAAATGGATAATGCTCATATAACTGAACAGAGGTACTATCTGTATGCCCTGTTTGTGTTGGTTGTGAGCTTATGTTTTGTGACTTGGATAGTTTCTGATTTTATCAATTTTTTGGTACAACTTTTTAAATTGCCTGTTTCATAAGTTTTGGCCTGGTATTCATAAAAGCCCCATTTTTGTTTTTACTGTTAAATATGCAGTTATATTAGTAACAAGACAAGGGTTAGTTTCCATCCACAACTAATACTTCTCCTCTGTGGTGTATTTGTAGAGTTTTTTTGTTTTGTTATTTTTGTGCAATGCAGAAATCAGTGTAGTCCCATTTCTGTTTTTTAAGGCTTTCTGAAGTCCATCGGTGTAATCCCACTTTTCATGATGACTAGAAACCCACTTGAAGTATAAATATATCTCAAGATGGCTGGTATGGGTATTAAAACTTTTTTAAATTAAATATAGAACAACATTTTTATATTCGTAGGTCATCTTCAGGTTAAGTCTGCAACTGTCCCACTTCTATTGTCAAGCCCATCTATCTATCATGTTCAAACAATCGAAAGCTACAAGAGTGAACTGCAGTTGCTTTTCATGAGTTAACTCTTGTGTCTGTAACAAATTTTATAAATTTCATTTGCTGAACTGTAATATGTAATTGAATGTTTTGTCTTCATCAGTCTGTGCAAGGATGATACTTCATGATACATTGTTACCGATACCTTGACCTGATACCATGTAGAATTACTGTAGGTATGTAGATGTAACCTTCAACCACTTGTAAGATCCTTGAAAAACTTGCATAGCATGATCTGTACCATTTTTGATTTATTGTACCACTGGCTAGACTTTGTTAAAAAACTTTAAGTAGATGTACTCTTTGTCTAGGTACTACTTGTACAGCTTTACAGCTGATGTTCCGTTTCATTTCATGTTTTGGAAGAAGCTTGTCAATATGGTTCTCATGTTAGTTTTTTTTTTTTTTAAAGACCTTTATCTGTATAAATTCACTTATTTGCAGTTATAAAGAAGGTTCTTATTGTAGCTGTAATAGGTTGATACATATTTGTGTAATTTCTGGTAATATCCATCATGACAAGAAACTCAAAGTAAAAATTCATCTCAGGATGGCTGGTATGGATATTAAAACACTTGCTAATAAAGCATTTCTGTCAATATGTTCAGTGTTTTAACACCACCTCTGGTGTGTGAATGATAACCATTTATTGGGTAGCCAATTTTTTTTCAGTTAAATTACATCTTCCCTTTCTTATTTAACATTACAGATATATTTTTAAAAATTAAAATGCTAAAGTTCTGTGCCTTATGCTTTTATAATCATGGAATAGGAAAACTTTGCATCCAAAAGTTGTATGATGTAACCATCCCTAAAGGAGTCTGTTTTATGCTCCATCTGCACTTACAAATTGTTATACTTTACTTGAATTGCAACAAAATGGTTGGGGCTCTTAACCTGTACAGTCATAAGAATGATGGCAAGGACCAAGGTAACTGAATATGTAGATTGTCTAGAACAACTTACTGCATCTTAGATTGTTGAGGTATTTTGTCTGAGAGTTCACTGTTTTTTAGAAAAACTTATTACATTCTATGTCAATTCTTTATTTAGTGTATTTATGAGTGTTTATGAATTAAGGATGACCATTAGAAGTGTTTGACGAATGAGTTAACCTTCTTTATTTTCAGGCCGTTACGCTCTTGTCGTGGCTGCTGATATTGCTGTTTATGCAAGTGGTAATGCTCGTCCAACGGGAGGCGCTGGAGCTATTGCAATGCTGGTGGGACCAGGTGCTACTCTAATTGTTGAACGAGGTACGAGTCTGAAGTAACGAGTGTGATCCTTTAAATCTTTCATGCAGCTGTTAAATATGTACCAGAACATATATCATACAACTTACCACATATTAAATTCATTACTACTAGGACTTGCTACTTTGTTTTACCATCTTGTCTTTGTTATAACCAGAAAAAAAATGGTAGTCACTTCGTGGCTCTGTTCTTCTAGATTCACTACTTGTTTAGAAAAACATGTACATCCAGTAGAATGTCTACATTTACTTAGATAGTGGATGCATGAGAAGTTCCCCTACGATTATCTATATTGTTAGAGGTATAAAATATATGTACAATTAAATGCCCATTCTCATGAAGATACATGCTTGTAGTGTATGCTTTACTCATGATAATGTTGGTTTTTGCTAGACATTGTGTATTTTGTCTTGTAAGATTGGCCAATTCATACTTACAACCACTTTATCTTAATATTTTAAGCTGCATTATGTTTTTAAGCAATTATGTGTATTTCCTGGTAACTTGATGTAGTATGTAACCTACAACATATTTTCCTGAATTTTTAAACTAATTTTAGTGTGCAATTTGCATTTCTAAAACTTGTGAAGTTAATTTCCTATGATTTTAACTTTTCATGACATGACCAGATTTATTTCTTCATTTTTTAGGATTGCGAGCTACACACATGGCACATGTATATGACTTTTACAAGCCAGATTTACTCTCAGAATATCCTAGAGTTGATGGGAAGTTGTCCATCCAATGTTACTTTCAAGCTCTGGACCAATGTTATCAATTATTTTGCAGAAAGGCTATTCTAAAGAAAGGTAACAAAACAAAACTGTTTCTTATTAACACAATAATGCACTCTGGGGTACAAATCTGTTATCAGTCCCACAGGGCTGTTTATACTGGAATTAAAAATAACCAGCTAAAGTGTTTTGCATTAATTCTATCATAATGTGATGGAACTAAACCCTGGGGTCTTCCTAAACCTACTCAATTATACCATATTCTGTAAGAAAGATGTCTGATAGAGGCAAACTCATTGATTAACCAAATAAAATGGGGGGGGGAGAGGCAAGCAGCTGAAGGAAGGAGTTTCATTATGGATTCTGTACTTGTTTAAAGGTCAACATAAGTATTCATGTTAATGTAAGTTATTTCATGAACATAAGTATATCTGACACTGGATAGCTGCTATGAACATATAGTGGAGAATGTGGACCTTATTTTTATATTTTTAATGCAAAAATTGATGAAATAAGAAAAACAAATGTCTTATGTTAAGTAAAGTTGTTATTAATGTCAAATGCATTCCTTGTTTGTAATTCTTTACAATATCTACTGGTCATATTCTGCAGTTTCTAAAATTTTCATCAGCAACCATGCTGTTATAGCAAACAAACATTGTGTGGGATTTCTCTATTTGTACTTCACCTTTATGAAACTGACCAGAGATAACAACTTGGTTGTACTACACTTGGCAATTAGTGATTGAATCACAGTGTTTTCCGTAAATGATTCACATTATTTATTCTATTTTCCACTTAAATCCCACAAAATGAATGCCATGTGAAATGTTTACTTTTGCTAGTTTTATGAACATTGTTAATCTCAGCATGTATACAATTTTTTTTTTCCCTCTTCCAGGTAGTAACTTAGATTTGTTTTCTTTTATGTCCTTGAATGAAACCAAAATGTTTCATTTGTTTTTCTAGTTCTCTATTTTCTTAATGTAGAAAGTGGTGCTACTAGAATTATTTGAATATAGGAAAAATGGGGATTATTTATAGGTTTATTTCTTTTAGACAGTAAAGAATTAAATTTATTTAATTAAAAAAGAGGCAATTTTCTTATCTGTTTTTTTTGTTTTTGTATTTTCTTCATGTGATTTTGTTTTAGTAGTAAGTGAAGTTTTAATACAATGACCCTCCTCATCTTAGAAATAAACATACTTGGATTCCTACATTTACATAACTAATGAAAGCTCACTATTGTCACATTTCATGTCTATCAAAATTCTTATTGTCTACTATTTTCAGGAGTCCAAAAAGAGTTCACACTTGATGACCTTGACATTGTTCTCTTCCATGCTCCTTATTGCAAACTGGTTCAAAAGTCCCTTGCAAGACTTGTTCTTAATGATTGTTTAAGACGAGTTGATGTTGAAAAGTACAAATCTATGGAAGCATTCAGGTATTTTCGGGTACATCAGTAAAATATAGTTTCAAATATTCAATCCCTTTAAGTCTTTAATATTTGTCAATGTTTAGGTTTCAAGGTTATTTAGTACTATTCAATTTTATGACAAGATTGTGTTTGTTTCTTATCCAGTCACCTGAAGCTAGAAGAGACATATTTTGATAAAGATGTGGAAAAGGCATTTGTAGAATTTAGTAAACCATTGTTTGAAAAAAAGACTAAACCAGGGCTCCAGCTTGCAAATCGTGTAGGGAACATGTACACACCATGCCTTTACGGATGCCTTGTTTCATACATAGCAAGGTTTGTCTCGTAACACATGTTATGTTTTTTAGTAAATTTATGTTTGGATGAAATAAGGACATTTTAATTTTTGCTGTAAAGAAAAACAAATTAGCTATATTTTAACCCTTACTCTAAATAAATAAATAAATAAATAAATAAATAACTGTAATTTTAGACAGTTTTTTACAACTAACATTTTCTGTATATATCTTAAAATATTTTACCAAATAATTATACATGATACTAGTAAACCTTTTTATTTACTGATATCATTATAAGGTTAATAAAGATAATTCATTCAGCTAACCAGTTCCTACAGGATATATTTTTTTTATTTTTCATGTATGTACCTAAAATAAATATCCTGTAGGAATATTATGACTGGTAAAACAGTATTTTTAATAATACTAGAAAAATTTGTTTTTTTATATATTTGAATATTTTTATAAAAACACTTTTTCATTGTTTTTAAATTCTAATTTTTTACTTAGTTACCCATTTATTACAGTTGTTATTTTAACAATAAGCATTAAAAAAGCCAAAGAAGAAAATATTTTAAATTTTACAAATGAAATTGCTAGGGAGTTGATTTTTAACATGTAACGTGGATGGTGATATAGTTCAGGCATTGGAGAAATTCTGTACACTTACTAATAATGTCTGTTGAAGGTTTAATTGTGAAGTTGTTTTTTATTCATGTAATAGTAAAACTAAATTCTTTTGCTCGTTAACTCTGACATGTTTTGTACAACCTTTTTGTAATTTTATTATAAAAAAAAATCTAGAATTCGTTTTTAAAATACTAGCTTGTAATTAAACCTGTTTAGCTTCATTAACTATCTTTCTACAAAACTATTTTTTAAAGCAACCTGAGAATATTTGTTACTATTTGCTCAGCTCCTTGCCTGCCGATGTTCTTGGAAAACGAATTGGAATGTTCTCGTACGGGTCAGGATTAGCTTCTAGCATGTTTTCCCTCCAGGTAACCACAGATGCTGACATGGTAGACAACTTGCACATGTCTTTAAAAGAACAACTGTCCCATCTGGAACTAAGGAAGAGAGTGAGTCCTGCTGAATTCACTTCTATTTTAAAGATTAGAGAAGACACTCATCATCAAGGTATGTACAATAGTTTGTATTTGACATTCTATAACTTGTGCTTTGTATGGTAGATGGAGTTGTGTGTAATGTTGACTAGCTGTCCTCTGTTCTATTGCATAAATTATAGATGGCTAGTACAGATAGCCCCTGTGTAGTTTTGCCCAAAATTGGATAAATAAACAATTCTTTTTAACTGAAATTTAGTGTTACTCTTAAAATAACTTAATTTTGTATTAGATGTATTTCAGAATTTAATTGTTCTGATTTACTGTTATTATAATTGAATTTCATTAAGTCTATAGCACAATGGATCTTCACCAGGTTTGGCCTGAAGGTTTTGTTGTGTCCATGTGGAGATGCATGAAAATTTGCAGTTTCACATTTTGTTTTGTAGTTTTTAGTTGTTGTTTTTTTTAACTATGTTGTAAATGAAGCAAGTTTTTATGTTGTAAGAACTTTTTTATTAATTATGAATTTACATAACATTCATCCATGACTCCAGCTAGTTTATTATAAAGTAACTTTGTCTAGGTTGTTTGCACTTAAATATAATTATTCTGACTTGTTATGTATGTGTATTTGCTACAGCCTATTATCACTAGATGCATGTATGTTTGTGAGTATTTGTTGTAGCTTATGACTTTTTCATTTTGTCTTAGCTCCATATACTCCTACTGGTAAAGTGGAAGACCTGTTTCCAAATACTTGGTTTCTAGTACATGTTGATAGCATGCATCGTCGACAGTACGAACATAGACGGCCAGTCTCAGTTTCTGATCAAATCAGACAACAAAAACGTTCAGTTCCAAAGGTAGAAACCCAACAAGAAACAAAACTTTTACCATTAGAGTTCTGAACTAATTACATATTTTAATTTTACAGACACAATTTCACAATTTTGTTAGGATTTAGTTTAAATTATTTTTTATAAGGTTATTTCCTTAAATAAATCCTTTTTCAGTGCACTCTCCAAAACAATATTGGAAAATCCCTGTCACCCTACATGTAGATTTGAGTGAAACTTTAATGGTTAAACCTCAAGCTCTTATATTCATTACTTTCAACAAGTCAGTTATCCTCATTTCAGGCTTAATTTGAATGATTAATAATTGGAAATAGAACTTCAATCAGTTCATTATTTTTGTAACTCCAACTGAACAACTTTGAATTTATTAAAAATAATGAAGACAAAATTCAATTACTTTGACACTTGAAATAATGAAAAACTGTAATAACTGAAAATATTATTTTTGTAGCTGATTTATTTTTATGCCATTAATTAATTATGATACTAATGAATGCTTCAGGTTCAGCAGATTAAGCTGACCTTTTGATCCCAAATTGACTGTTAGGCTTTTACTTCCTGTATTGAGAGGGTTAATTACTTGTGATATTATTATAGAGATATACTTTTTTTAATATAATAACAAAACTCTTTCTAAAGCTTACTCACTCAGAATTGTCTATTGGATGTTATTGGACATTTAATTAATTAGAATGTCAACTTTGTGCGATTTTAAACATGGGACACTTGTTTTCTGTAATCTGTTTACACTGCAGGGTGTGGACAAAAAAAGTGGCTCTCTAGAAAATGCTTGTTAATAAAGATATCAAATATTTTTATTACATAACTGTAAAATGTGTCAAAATTGTTTCTGGAACTCGCTGTATGAAATCTATCCAAATATGATTTCAAATCATAATTTTAACTCACTCTGGCTTTCATAAATATCTGAACTCTTTTCATAATTTTAGTTTGTTATATTCTGTAATGCATGCATTAACACCATGTGATTAGGGGGCTTGATTCATAATCTGAGGGTTACAGGTTCCAACCTCTGTCACTCCAGACATGAAGACCCTTTCAACAGTGAGAGCATTATAATGTGATGGTTAATCCCACTATTTATTGGTAAAAGAGTAGTCCAAGAGTTCTTGGTGGGTGGTGATGACTAGCTGCCTTCCCTCTAGTCTTTTACTGTTAAATTAGGGATGGCGAGCACAGATAGCCCTTGTGTATTTGTATGACATTCAGAATAAACAGCTAAAAAAAAATCATTTAACTATATAAATCACAAATCAAACCACAGTAGAAATGGAATTATTTCAACATCTATCCAACTTGTATAATTTTACTTGTTTGTTTAATTTTTATTGCAGCAACAATCATTTTCTGTTAATATTTGACTTTCTTATATTTATTTTATAAGAATAATAGTCAGTCAGTGTTGTTGACTACCTGCCTTTCATCTAGTCTGTCAGCTCAAAGCTGGGTATAACTGTTCACAATTTTCCCTATATAACGCATTCTTTAACAAATTCCCAAACTAACAAAACGTTTCAAGAGTCTTAAAGCATTTACATTTAATATCTTTTAACTAAATAGTTGAGTAATAAAACTTCAACTAAATTACAAACTTGTTTCTTCAGATGTTAGTTATTAAAGTACTGCTAAGTTTTGTTATAAAACATAAACCTATAAGCACTCTACCAACTGAGCTAACTGATTAATCCACCAATAAATTCCTCTTAAGGCAGTCTATAGAAACAAGCACCTACAAGGTCAGTTTGAAAGTATTTGTTTGGTGTGTAAATTTTTGTTTCAATCAGAGATCAGAATCATTTGTACAGTGATTTTTTTTGTGACTTCCTTTCACAGCATGCTACAGTAAAAGGAATTATTTTGTGAACTAAATGAAAGCACAGTTTCAGGAATCCTTCTATAAGGGTTAGGTTTAAACTGCTGATTTCTTCTAATGTTTTTACTTAAGCAGTTTTATGATGGATGTTAAGAGTGGTTAGTATTAAGAAATGTGTATTTAATTTCTACACATTTGTAAACTAAGTTTCCACTTTTCCTAATTATTTCATTCTAAACTCAGTGATTTTTTTTGGTGTGGATTGTATACAACACAAAATCATGGGTAATTTACAGTGAATACAATGCACCTTCATTTAAGTTCAGAAAATGAAACTTAAAACCCAAAAAACAAGTGTTGATTATTTTGAATATTCTTTGAAACCTCTTATTTTATGTTGATAAAGATTGTATTTTCTTATTTTTATTGGAGAACTGTGTGAAACAGAGTTGATCTTGTTTTTAATTTTCTATTGTAGTTTATGAAATTTTATTTTCAATACTAATAAAATTATTGATACATTTGTTTCAGGAAAGTCTTATTGAACCAGCAGGGTGTAACTTTCTTGGTTGTGGAGAAAATGGATCTAGCCACTCTGTCAAGGGAAAAACTACCCCACCAAAACCTGTTGTTGTAACTGCCAACCTCAGTCCTCACTGATAACAGATGTTAAGAGGTTATAATACCTATCTTCTATTGTATCAGTGGATTTGTATTAGAAATCAGATTTTCTCTAGTGGTTTATGATCCCTTGAGAAATTTCTGAGACAGAATTACCAACTAGTTGAGACTACTGGATGAGCAGACTCCACCAATCATGTTTGAATACTTTCTTCTTATTATTATTTATACATAACTGTTTTTGTTATAGATATCAACTTAATAGGTTATTATTTTCTTTGAACATACAAATGGAAAAGTTGTAATATATCTTAATGCTTTGTTTTCAATATTGCATTTTAATTTCTTGTTCTTCTCTCCTCCTAAAATATATCAAAGGATTTGAATGTTAAGTATTACCTAGTTTAACCAAAGTGTATCAGTTTATGTTCAGGAAAAAACATCCTGTCTTTGGTATTGTTATGTGATGTTTGTCACTTACTTTACAACAAAGATCCATATATCAAAAGTTTGTTTACCTTTGCCTTAACTGTACATTTGTAATGCATCCTTGGAACTAGGCACAGAAAAGACCTGAATTACATTTGCTCAAATTTCAAAGAATTATGGGATCTTGGTTCATATTGCTTATGTCATAATAAAATTAGCACTTGCATTTAAGTGAGTAGTAATGCCACCTGTGCTTTCATGTTGAAAATAAAGTGCTTTAGTCAATACTCAATTGTCATTTTTCCTTATGGCTGATTAGCTTGTATGAAGAAAAGTGATGGTTTATAAAAACTTGTATTTTGTGTTAAACTTGTAAATACACGCATAGTATTTAGAAGGTATAGCATTTGTGTTGTTAATGAGTTAGTGAAACTGACAAGTTTGTTTTTGTATTAACTTATTTTTAGTATCACTTGCATAGATTCAGTTTTGTGAAACTTGTAATGCATTGTGGTAAATCACCACATTTGAGTAGCGAGTTAGTTTTACCCTTTAAGAATAGTGTTTTTACAGAACGTGTTTAGATAATTTTGATTTATGTTTTAATGAAAAATCAATTTATAATCATTCAAGTTCTTCTATTTCCATGTATCCACATTTATCTTTGTACTTATTTCTAAGTTATTAAAATATATTTAGATAAAAAAGAAATCTGTATATTTCATTTCTTGTCCAAAGATACTTTTCATTTCAACTCTACTCAAAGTTAGATGTATGTTCAGTTCATGCTTTCAAAATCTTGTGACTAAACAATCGTACATTGTTTATCATCCAATGATTTGGGTAACTTAGAGTATTTTGCACTCTTAAATCAAGCAAATTTTAGAAATGTTTGATATGAACTTGTATTTTAGGATGCTGTTCTGTTTCATTTTAATACGTTTTATAGCCTTTTCTAGCTGGATTGTGGTAAGGGTGTTCAACTTAGTGTGTGTTTGGGTTGAGAGATGATAAAAACGGTATTGAACAAGCTTGCCTCTTCAGCTACAGAGGCGTTATAAGGTGGTCAATTCTAATTTTTGGTGAAAGTGCCCAAAAGTTGGTGTTGTGTAATGTTGACTAACTGCTTTTTCTCTGGCCAGTCATATTGAAATCAGTGATGGGCAATGGAAAGATAGCCTTCAAATAGCTTTGTGCATATGTTCAACAAACAATAATCAAGGGCATTAGAATATAAAGTACAGATGAAAATTAATTCAAATTTAAAAGTAAGTAGATGTTCCACTCAAACGTGAAAAATATGCCACATGCATGGGTCTAGGTCAAACTACAAGTATACCACTGTATTATAGAGTATTTGTTATAAATTAGTTATTGTACTCTGAATGCTTAACTTAGTGAGAGTTTGTGGTAAA
>NC_134837.1:120607237-120661013 GCF_004210375.1 Tachypleus tridentatus
AACACAAATATAAACCTAAACAAAGACAAGATCGTTGAAGTTACTGGGAGTGTACAGATGGACTACAACAATGAGATTACACAAGTACATAAAAAATATGATGATAGAACTGAATGAAATCACTAAACTACTCAAAAGTTGTAATGACAAAGTTGAAGAAATAAAATAATAATATTTCTTGGGACACGTAGTCAACAGAGAAGAAATGCCCACAAAACCATCTGAAGTTGAATCTGTTTAATACTGGGCAATATTGTGCTCGAGGTAAAATAATTTTTGGGACTCTCATTGTTTTGTAAAAATCACTTTCTGGCATAGTTCATTCTCTACACATATTACTTGAAAACTACTTAATTGTTTTGACTGATTATTACAAACAACCAATCGACAAACTGAAGAAAGAAATAACCAGAACTCCTTTTATAGGTGTACTCAACCCTTGAAAATCCACTTCATTTATATATAAGTCAGTGGTTTTACAGTGAGAGCATTTTTATGACAGATATAACTTGGAGAGTAGTGTATGACTGTCTACTATAAGAGGTATTGTACAACTTGAAATGAACTACCAAGTATTGTTTGAGTCATAACTCATTTCCATTATTATATTTATGGACAAGTATTTATATTCTTGGTTGATTATGTAGCACTAAAGGGTCTGATAAATTCTCACAATCCAGAAGGCGAGATAAAAAGATGGTTCTAGAAACTTCAGGGGTGTAGTTTTATCATTGTCTTGGACATAATATCGGTAATAGTGACGAAGATCCAAGTTGGACCAACACTCAACTGACAGATGTTCAAACAGAAGATGCGAGATTTATCATGCCTACAAGAAGGATTGTTATGTTAGGAATGGGAAGATGCTAGTGGAGAGAAATAATGGCTACACTTGGACTTGGATAACGACTAGTAGACCTAGTACTTCCACAAACAAGACTGATTCAAAGAAGTTTCATAGACACTCCAACTCTTTGTAACGTAGAGACCATACCACTAGAAGATCTAAGGAAGAGAGATACAACTGTGAACTTGTAAACAGTTGGCTATTTTTGTGGATTAACGTTAGAAAACGTGGATCAATATCTTTCACTGCTAGTTTGAGATGTTAATAGAAGTGCATAAAGATATAGGCAAACCATCAGTGATGTTTGAGAGAGGATTTCTATTAAGAAAAATTCAATAGAATCGCCGTGGACAGAACCATCAAAGAATTTGCTTGGTCACCAGAAGCGTCTACTTGATAGTTCCTCAAATTCCCAGTTGGTGTCTTGAAAGATCAGAATAGAAAACCATAATCGATATCACACTGAAACGTCAAAAAGTTCTGCACTTATAGAGAAGAGCTCCGAATCTTTTGAGCACCTGGCAACATTTCTGTTGGTTACCAACATAGGGACAATAAAGATCAAAAGACCAACATAACTTACTAAAAAGATTCAGTGGATGAAGAGATTAGTATACTGTTTTATTTTTATATTAGTAATGCTTTTTAGACTTCACAATCTAAGAAGAGGCAGTATTGAAATGTTTTCATTTCGATATTTACTGGATGGAGCTAATGAAGTTATCATATGTAAGTTTCGTGAAGAATGCAGAAATAAGAAAATAATATCAATACGAGTTCTAGTGAAGTATTGAGTTAACAAGTAAATGGTTGAATAATTCAGTTAAGTGTTCGCAGTGAGAATTATCACGTTTATTGGCAAAGACATTATGTACGTTTATTTGTAAACTAAGAGTAGTCAACATTAGTATCACAGTTTATATTGAAAGTTTGTTTTTAAACTTAGGCCTAATCTTGTGTCAAAGTGAAAGCAGTCTAATCTGAATAAATAAACGAATTACTTTTAATTATGTAAACTGGACTTGGAATTATTTTTACCAAATAATTGACACAGAATTGAGTTAAAATGGTTCATTTTGTTGGCTCCATCGTGTTTCATCAGGGCTTTTAAGAAACAACAATCTTCGAAAACAGATTTTTAGCAACATGGTTAAGAAAACATTAAAAGTGTTCTTCAGATGTTTAATTATAACGTGGTAATATAATCACTGGTAGCAGCTTTAGAAAGGACTTCTTTTAACTTAAAACTGGTTGTGCTTAACGTCTTTCTTCTTTCATAGCTGAGATTTTTTTCAAACGACAGAATGAACACAATGGCTTAGCATCCCATCTGTTCTGGTCAGGCAAATGGTATATTTTCCATTTCTCAGGGGGACATATTGCTCTCCGCGTTCTTCTTGGGTGATTTCCTTGTTCTCAGACACATTATGCCATCTTCTTTGGTGGAAAAAAGAACAGAATTTCATACTGTCTTGATTGTTTCTCCTACGATTTTTGTATGACAAATCGTTCACACGTTCAGTCGGATCATGGCGGTTTTCTGAGGTCTGATATTGAAGGTTGCTTCGTCTTCTCCGATAATGTTTTTTTACCACAGTAACTTCCAATTTTAGAGTTTATTCCTCTTTTAATGCTGCTTGTGACATGAGTAGACATGCGCATACTGATGTTTCTGGGCATGTTTGCGGTTTCGTCAACGTTGCTGTAGCTGGTAGTCTGAAAGTCCATACGTAACCGGACCAGCCTGGTTTTGAAACATGGGAAAAATATGTGCAGAAACGTTCGCCGATATTTTTGGCTGAAGAGACAGTAGAGAACAAAATTTCCAGCGGAATTGATGGCCATCAGGAAGTTGAATATGTTTCCTAGTCCACGAGTGATAGCGTTTTGGGGATGAAAATTGGTGTAGACCAAGAGGACAGCTGTGGGTATCTGGCAGACCATGAACAGTACGACAACAGCAATCAGCATAATGGTTATCTTACTTTCCTGATGAGTAGAGTCTCTGTTGTTTCGACGTCTGGTCATCGTGTTACGCTTTATACTGGAGGCGTGTACAGATCTGACCAAGAAGGAGTTGAAAATAGTCAGAAGAATCAGAGGTATAAAAACGAATACAAATACACAGAGCCAGTAGTATATGTTTTTATAAAGCACATTCATTCCAAATTCAGAGAAAGTTGGCTGTACCGAGGTCTTATTGGTAAGAGGATCAGAAACTTCTATGATAGTCCATTCAAACGGTGTTGGAAGGGTCAAGCAGCAGCAAATGAGAGCCACAATAATAACCACTTTTTGGGCACGTGACACGGTGCAGTATACCCTCCTTTTGATTGGATGACATACTGCGAAGTATCTCTCGACCGTGAATGTTACAGTTAACCACACTGAAGTGTTGCTACAAGCGTCGGTCAGCAGCAAAGCAAATGGCCATAGTCGCCAATAATTGATGTAGTGGGGATCGGTAAGGCCAGGGTAGTGAGCAATGGACAGAATGAATATACAGAACAAGTACAGCATGTCAAAAACAGCCAACGCAGCTAGATAGTTGTTAGTTGAGGAACGCATTTGCCGTCGGGTCATAATGACAATGGTCAGTAGGTTTCCTACGATACCAATAAAAGAGATAATTGGCACAAACACTCGCTGAATCCAAAACCGACTGAGGTCCCGAAACCGTACATACACAAGACTAGGATCCGCCATCTTAGGTATAGTTACGTTTTCAATATTTGGTCGCAAAAGAAAATGACAGTCACTTGCTGATGTTAAAAAGAAATCTGAGTTCTTGAGTGTAGTATTACAGTTCCAGGAGTTGAGTTCAGCCATCCTGAGGAATTAGACAACCTTTAAAAACAGGAAGCTAATCCAAGAAAGTCGTCATTTGTATTTTGAGGACTTGCTGCGCCATCTAAAAAAATCATAAAAAGAAAATGAGAATAGAAACAAATAATAAGAGTGAAATAAAAAGTAAAAAATAAAGAAAAATGTTTAAGTACTCACTGGACCCAAAATTTAAATGGTTTCTGAAACCATAGAAACATAAGATCAGGCTTCGTATACTTTCAATTTGAGTTTCGTTTTCGAATTTCTTAAAAGTAATAGCCTCTAAAGCTAACCGCAGAAAAAAGTCAAGTCCCTCTTTGGCATGCTCGTTTTACTGGATTATCTACTATATGTGTGTATAAATAACGAAGAATCAAACCCAAGATCTTATCGCTGTAAATTCGTACACTTACCAGAGTAGACGTACACTGGAGGCGTTAAAACAGAATTTAATTTCATTATCATCCCGGTATTTTAATAGTGAATTAATTTCTTTGTATTTCGATCTAGTAGAAAAGTCTTATAGACTAGTAAACTATCAAAAACAACTTCGCTAGTATTTGTGCTGCTCCAAATGTTTAATTTCATTGAGAAACAGAAATTCATTAAAGTTAAGTTTACTACAGGTAGTCGTAGTTACATATCTGAAAACCACGGTTCGAGACCAGTCACAGTGTTCTTAGCACTTTGGAGCCGTAATTTACAGTGAACCACTAGTAATCTATCAGACAATACTACCTTTAGGGTTATGTGCTGTTGATTAACATGTTTAAACTTGATTAACTTACCATACTAACATGTTTAAACTTAATTAGCTTACCGTATTAACGTGTTTAAATTTATCATACTATCATGTTTAAATTTACCATACTAACATGTTTAAACCTAATTAGCTTACCGTATTAACGTGTTTAATTTACCATACTATCATGTTTAAACTTAATTAGGTTACCATACTAACATTTTAAATTTACCGTACTAACATGTTTTAACTTAATTAACTTACCATACTAACATGTTTATACTTAATTAGCTTACCATACTAACATGTTTAAACTTAATTAGCTTACCATACTAACATGTTTAAATTTACCATATAAACGTGTTTAAATTTAATTAGTTTACCATACTAACATTTTAAATTTACCGTACTAACATCTTTTAACTTAATTAGCTTACCATACTAACATGTTTATACTTAATTAGCTTACCATACTAACATGTTTAAACTTAATTAGCTTACCATAACAACATTTTAAACTTACCATAATAACATGTTTAAACCTAATCATTCTATCTTATACAGGCAACAAAACATTTATCTGTTTTCACGGGGTGTTGAGTCCGTTTTACTTGACCATACAATTAGGTAAATTAATTTTGGTATATTAATAATGGTATGATATTTCGTTGAATTCGTTATTCAATATTATACAGGGAACCAACTGTTTAATGACTGAATATTTACGTCACACATTCTGTTTTCAAATTAACCTCTGTTGAAGAATAAAAGAAATCCTTAACATGTATAAATATATCCAGACCCACGTGCGGCCAAAACAACCTACAGGAGACACTGTGTGTCACTTACAGGCGTTAGAGTCCATAAAATAATTCAAGACTCCTGGTTGCGAAAAACCGCAACAAATTTAGTAAAATACATCAGAGTCAATAAACTGATTGGAGGTGCCAGACTACATAACGTTAACCTAATAATACAATTTCAAATAGCTTCTTCTTGTGATTAAAAACTATACTTATAGGTAAAATATGTAGAATGTCTTGACAGGAACATAAACATAGAAAGAAAGGAGACTGTGGTGGTTTTAGATGTTGTTTTACATTTGTATTATGTTTGAATAAAGTGAATCATATTAACCGGAAGCCAAAAAATGATGTTGAAGACTAAAGAGAAGGACAAGTGACCTGAGAGATCAAAATATAATCAGATTAGAAGAAAACAAGGTGTATGATACTGATTTCAGAAAATATGGAAACGCTGAAACTTCTAAAACCCATTACCGCTATATACAGCTATATCGTTTTTCATACTTAATAGAGTTCAAATGTGAAAAAAATATTCCGAATAGGAGTCACGTAGTTTATTTCTACCAATAAGCGCCTTCTGGGATATAATATTTCAAAATTTGTCGCAACGTCTAGAGCAGGGGTGTGCAACAGGCGGCCCGCGGGCCACAACCCGGCCCGCCAAGCCATTTAGTGTGGCCCTAGTTGTTGTAATCTAACCATGTGGCCTGATCTGTAATCCAACGCAAATGGAATATTTTTAAAAGCATCGATCCTACGGGATTCCCAGGCTTCGACTCGACAAACTTCTAAAATTATCTTTGCTAGAGAGGAGCAGGCCGAATTCGATTGGTCGGCCTCCTTAGGGCATGAATAGGTGACGTGCACTAGCACTATTGTCTACGACTCAACGTCATGTCCTGAACCTCGCCTTCGCCCGCTGGCGACAATTTTCCCTAACCTCTGCTGTCCGTCATTCATTATTGGTGAAAATTTTATTACCTTTTACAGTTACTACAAGAGATTGAAGGTAAATTGATTATTATTTAGCATATTGTTGTGACTTTACTGAATTTATTAAAATTTTTGCTTTCAGATGCATCTGATTCTATGTACAGTGTGATTCGTTATTCGCGGGGTTACGTTCTTTACCCTCCCGCGAATAGCGAAAACCGCGAATATTGGATGCAGTTTTAAAACGTATATGTATGCGATTATATACTATATGAAATGCTTCCCAAACACTAATGATACTTATACTCATTGATGCAGTAATAATGTAGCAATATTGCATACTGTTATGTATTTCACTAAATTGTACCGTGCGTTACCGGGCTGTGCTTTGCCGTTTGCGTTGTTGGGGAAGCTGAGGCAGTCAGCCAATAGCAGTCCAATCTTGTTTGGTGAAGACGACAATTGATAAAACGGCCTGATTGAGTAAATACAACAGAAATCTCCTCGAAAAGCCCTTTCAGTCTCTGTGACTTACAAAAACGCAGTTCGCGCATAACCCGCGAATATGCGGGGCCGCGAATGGCGAACCGCGAATAGGCGAGGTCACACTGTATTTTGCTATTCTCAATTAATTTAAGTACCGGAAGGCTATGATCGGATGCCAATTTAGAAACATGTGTTTCTGTCCATAAGAGGTTCCATGTGTAAATAAATTCTATGTTTTTTTCTACTTTGCTATTTTCGTGAGAATAATTTTGTTTTGATTTCAGGGCTAGTAAAATGTCAGCAGTTAAGAAACGAAAAATTGATGATGAGGGAAGGTTATTCAACAGCGAATGGTGCACAAAATATCTTGTTGTCCCATATAATCAATGTGTTGTCTGCCTCGTCTGTCAAACTACAATTGCAGTCATGAAAGAGTACAATATTAAGCGACATTACGCAACTAAGCACTCCTCCCAGTTTGATGAAATTGTTGGTCAGGCACGAAAGGACAAAATTGAACATTTAAAACATCCATTGAAAAGCAACAAGGTGTTTTACCACTTTCAAGAAAATTCAGAACTGGTGACAAAACTGAGTTTTAAGCTTTGTGAATGTATGGCAGAAAAGGAAAGCCTTTCAGTGATGGAGAATTTATTAAAAATTGTTTAACAATATTCACAGAATATGCATGTCCAGAGAAAAAATATTTGGTGGAGCAAACTAGCCTTTCCCGCTTTACTGTCTCACGCAGGACAAAAGATCTTTCAGAGGACATCAAAGAAACTTTGAAAGAGAGATTGAATTCGTGTGAAGCTTTCAGTCTGGCTTTGGATGAAAGCACTGATATCAATGACACATCCCAACTTGTCATTTTCATCAGAGCTGTTACTGCAGGCTTTGATGTTTTCGAAGAGTTTTAGATATGGCAAGCCTTTCCTCCACAACCACAGGACAGGATATTTGTGAACAAGTGCTTAAGGTTGTAGAAAAGTTTGAACTGAATCCTTATAAATTATGTGGTGTTACAACAGATGGTGCTCCTTCCATGACAGGTAGGACAAATGGATTCACCAAGAAATTTCTAACTGCAATTGGAGCACAAGACGTAGTTGTAAGCCATTGCATTATTCACCAAGAGAGCTTGTGCACCAAAGTTCTGGATTTTGCAGAAGTCATGAAAAATGTCGTCCAATGCGTAAATTATATTCGAACACGAGGATTAAATCATCGACAATTTAAAACTTTTTAGATGAGCTGGACAGTGAGTATTCAGATGTTTTGTACTTCTCTGCTGTACGTTGGCATAGTAGAGCTGCTACTTTGAAGAGATTCTGGAATCTGCGAGAGGAGATTAAGTTCTTCATGGAGAGCAAACGTCAGAATGTGGACTTCTTGAGCAATGAGAACTGGCTGAATGACTTAGCATTCCTCACAGACATTACACAGCATCTGTCTGATTTAAACTTAAAACTACAAGGAAAAGTCAACTTGTGAATAAGTTGTTTGAGCATATTTGTGGTTTTGAGAAGAAATTGGAACTTTTCCAGGTTCAGTTGAGAAGAGCCATATTGACCCATTTTACATGTCTTGCAACCAGGAAACTGGAATTTCCTAATCTGGATTGCACCAAATATGGAACCAGTGTACAAAAGCTGCGTGATGAGTTTGCAAACAGATTTCCAGATTTCAGACAAACTGAAATTAGATTGAAATTGTTCGCTCAACCTTTTAATTTGGCAGTGGAAGACAGTCCTGATGATTGCCAAATGGAACTCGTTGAACTGCAGGCTGACATGGACACTAAAAGGAAATTCTCTGAAAACAGTTTGCTAGACTTTTACAAACTCTGTGTACGTGAAAAGTTTCCCAATTTGTCCCGTCATGCACAAAGAATTGCCTCCCTTTTTGGTAGCACCTACTGCTGTGAGCAATTTTTCTCCAAAATGAAGCTCATCAAAACCAAATGTAGAAGTCAGCTGACTGATGAACATTTGACCAGTCAGTTAAGAGTGGCAACCACTTCTGTCAAAGCTGATATTGACAAGCTCTGCAAGGACTCTAAATTTCAAGTGTCGCACTAAAATGATCACTCATGCAAAATATAAAATATTATTGCTTGCATTTTGAGAATTTTTTTTAATTTATTGTGCATGTACACGAATAAGCTTGTTTTTTAAGTGGCCCCGCTTGATTGATGAAGTTGGTTATATGGCCCACCGACGAAAAATGTTGCACACCCCTGGTCTAGAGGGTCGGTTTTTCGTGACCGGGAGTCTTACGTTGATAGATGATCTTAAAATGTTCTCGTCACTGAGCACGGGTGCGTTGGATTGTATGATATAAAGGACAACTATAGCGCACGATAAAGGTCTAAACAGTAAACATGTGAAGTTGAGCTGTTTATACAACGGTTAGCTGGATACGTAATACTGGTAAAAACGACATAGAGATTACAAGAATAATTATTTATTTGTTTCGAGAAAGCTTCTTTTTAATTTCTCACAAATTTACCCGAGAGCTATCTGCGCTAGCCGTCCCTAATTTTCAAGTGATGGACAAAACAGAAGAAAGATAATAGTTAGTTTAATTCATTGGACTACTTTTTACCAACAAATAGTTGGATTAACTGTTACATAATAGCGCCCTCATGGCTAAAGGAACAAATGTGTTCGGAGATGGGTTTCGGGGCAGGATTAGGATTATATTTGTTAAATAATTTTTGCACAAAAAATATACCAGGGCTACCTGCACATAGCAATTCATAGTTTTCAATTTATTATTATATAGTTCTTATAATGGGCTCAGAAGGCTATACTGTGAGGAGCATTCTTACAGTGACAGGACCTGAAACACAAATTCTGGAATACACATTCCTGAAGGGCTTGTCTTTAGCCTACGCTCTGCCTCTCTGAAAGACATCCATTAATTGTCCTTTGAGAAATATGGAAAATGGAAGGTCGGTATATTTAATATAAAAACTAATATCACATTTCACGGCCCAGCATGGCCAGGTGGTTAAGGCACTCGACTCGTAATCTGAGGGTCGCAGGTTCGAATCCCCGTCACACTAAATATGCTCGTCATTTCAGCGGTGGAGCTGTTATAATGTGACTATCAATCCCACTATTCGTGGGTAAAAGAGTAGCCGAAGAGTTGGCGGTGGGTGGTGATGACTAGCATCTTTCACTCTAGTCTTACTCTGCTAAATTATGGACGGCTAGACCAAATAGCCCTTGTGTAGCTTTGCGCAAAATTCAAAACAAACAAAAAACAACCACGTTTCTCAGAGCATACAGATGAGTAAAAATTAGTAGGCTTTCGTTTTACTAACCACCTAACTAACTAACTTCATTGAATACTACCATATATTTAATTTGTTCCATCAAGGCATTCACATTTTTCTCCTTTCAACCTTAATAAACAAGTAAATTTAATTTTTTTCTTCAAGCTTGTTTTATAAATTGTTTTATAATGCACCATTTTTATTTGGAAATATCTGTAATGTTATTTTAAAAAAATCTGACCATCTGTTAAAAAAACGAATTTTATTTTCTTCCATATAATATTCGCACAAAACGGATATTGTATTAGTTTATGTTTCGTTTTTATTCTAAGAGAATAGAAAAGTGTACAACTTTGGGTTTCGTATTGAATTATTCCATCATCTCTACGCGCACATGGAACCATGTGATAAACAAAACTGGGTTCAACAAAAGAATTGTCTACAAAGTTACTGATTACACGTACAGACAAACAATAAAGTGATGGAAGAGACATTACTAAACTCAAAAAAACAACAGATGCTTAGAGATATCTTTAATAAAGTGATATCTTTAAACTAAACTCAAAACAACAATAGATGCTTAGATATTTCTTTAATAAAGTGATATCTTTAAACTAAACTCATAACAACAATAGATGCTTAGTGATATCTTTAATAAAGTGATATCTTTAAACTAAACTCATAACAGCAATAGATGCTTAGAGATATCTTTAATAAAGAAACATATAAGTTTGTTTGTTTCTTTGAATTTCGCACAAAGATAAACCCTCAATCTTACCATTAGGCTGCAGTTGGAGGGAAGCGAGAATGTTTTGTTAAGCATTCACTCTATATTAGTCCTCAACTAATAGTAAACTTGGAAAACAAACATGAATGTTTGGAAACGTTTCTTTCGTCAACTGTTTTTGTGTTAACAATGCAGAAGACATTGGATCATGAAACGATTAGATCAGTCAATATAACCAAACAACTGATATTTCTGTGTTTCAGAAAGCTCTACTTTCAAATACCGTTCTGGACGAAACAGATTTTTACAAACAAATACAGTTGGTGTCAGAAGTGACAAAATTTACTCAGACTTTGATCTCTGATCATGGAGTGGTGTGGACTGTAGATATCTTTGTTTACATACATTTTACATCTCAAATAACCGTGACGTTCCAACAAAGCACCACTAGATCTGATTTCAGTTCGGGTTATTTTAGGTTCGACTTATCGTACTGCGCTTGTTTCACATTTAAACCTGTAACTGATTAAGGCTGACAATGTCCAGTGAAAGAACATATCAAAAATAAACTCATATTTCAGATAAGCTAAAACACACACACAAAGGTGCACAAGCAACAAGGCTCTGTGTGTTTACAGCAAGATTGTGCATGATTCAGTTTATCTTAAACACGACGTTGGAGTCTGAATTAACATGGCCACATACATACACAGTTTTGTTGGTATGCTATGGACTTCATCCTATATCTAAACAGAGCCTTACTTCGTTTTGACCGGATACGTATAGCCTGGAAGCACATGTGGTATTCAAGAAGTATGTGGATCTACGTGAATATAATAAATGTTGTTGAGATAAAATATATAAGAACGCCCTTCCGCTCATTTACCCCTTGTGGTTAATCTGAAATGCCTACGTGCGTTTTGTCAGGTGCATCGCTGGCTTGCTAGCAAGGATATTTAGATCATAGAATGTTCTGCTATATGTAATATACAGAGTGGAAACGTCATCACGACAACAAATCATTCTGACATGTACTTAAGTCGCTGAATAGCACAAGAAATAGGAACTTTGTGAAATCGTTTAAAGAAACAGATGGCGCGAATATTAGGAACCATGTGCTCTAGTTGGCCATTATGTAAGGAAGAAAAAGAAAACCCACCTTTCCATTCGCTTGTGGCCCGGCATGGCCAAGCGCGTTAAGGCATGCGACTCGTAATCTGAGGGTCGTGGGTTCGCATCCCCATCGCGCCAAATATGCTCGCCCTTTTAGACATGGGGGCGTTATAATGTGGCGGTCAATCCCACTATTCGTTGGTAAAAGAGTAGCCCAAGAGTTGGCGGTGGGTGGTGATGACTAGCTGCCTTCCCTCTAATCTTATACTGCTAAATTAGGGAGGGCTAGCACAGATAGCCCTCGAGTAGCTTTGTGCGAAATTCAAAAACAAGCAAACCATCCATTCGCTTTTTTCCTATCGATCCTCAACATGAAAAACGTTTTTTCCTTTAGGGTAAATATGCAACTTCTGTGAACCATAACGTCATAAGTGACGAAGGGTTAGGCGCATGCTTACTGGAGCTTTTATTTGTAAATAGTCTCGGACTAAAACACAAATTTGAAAACAAAGTCTTCATGAGTGATGCCCATTTATAATTCTTACTTAATTATATCCCGTTTTAAACGCTCTGTAACCACGTCGTTCGTTTTCTCTTTTTCATAAGTGGTTTTGCTACCCATGTTGGAAACCTTTACTAAAAATAACAGAACAAAACTTCGAGGAAGCCACACGATATCGATGTGTAAAACTGGATTAATTTTCGTTCTTGTTTTGTGAGTATGTTACATAATTTGAACATAGTTTTTATTGTAACTATCGGCTATCTGCACTCGCCTATCTCGAAGAATGATAACCTAGATACTCGCCGTTAAATTCACTGTTAACCCACGAAAAGACTTGAATATAATTAAATAATTTGAAGAATTACAACACAAGAAAACAAAACGAAACCGAAATACAGCGACTAACTTGTAAATTAAAGTATTTATTTTGCTTTTATTCTTAATTTTTATCTTCAATAAAGCCAATAATGTTAATATTCCTTGTAGAGTATAGGAGTAACAGTTTATGTATTACAATCTATATTCCCCTAGTGGCACAGCGGCATGTCTGCGGACTTCCAACGCTTTTAAACGGGTTTTGATAGCCCTTTGTGAAATGTTGCACCTAATTACAAAAGCAACAAGAACAAGAAAACAACTAGAGGGCGTTGTCTTCGAATCGTCTGTTTTAGTGTCTGTACTCATGCGTGTCGTTATTACTAGATGTACTTCCGCAGGATACCGGATAGTGTTCCTTAGGGAAGACCAACCGACAACACACTACTTTGCAGTTGTGGGAGTGTAACAGGTGACCGAAAACAATCCCATTTAAGGAAATTTCCAAAGCAAAATAATTAAAAAGGACATTCGTCAAACTTCATGATTTGTAAAATATTAAATATTATTGGATACAGCGTTTAAAATATTTTTAATGTTATTTTGTTTATTGTTTCACTTAATAGTAGATTTATGAAATGTGTTTTGCATTTTTTGGTTTAAGGTGTTGATATTCCTGAGATTATGGTAGACGATATTGTTAATATTAAAGGTATCTAAATGGTGGTTCAATGCATTATAATCATTGTAGAAATGTTTGTTATATATGATTGTCGTAAACAATTCGCAGGTTACTGTTTTTATTCTATTCCGACTTCTCTCTCTCAATATATATATATACGGGTATATAGCTAGCTTACTTTTAATATCATGTTATTTCATTATTTGAGATACTTTTTAATAAAAAATAATATCAAACATCTCCACATGCTGTTTGGGCAGGTCGTGACCTAGCGGTTATGGAGTGTGGAAAAAAAACCGAAGTTCAAGACGTAGAAAGATAAACATGCTTCACACTTTTAGCTATGAACGTATTATAAACGTGACAGTCAGTTTTCGTCATTTGCTTTAAAGAGCCGGTCAACACCTACATTGGATCAAGTACTGCTGACTGGCTTCCCTTCTCTCTGGTCAGATTTCAAAAATTGGAACAGCCATACCTGAAACCTAAGGATATCTAACTTGTAAACGTCTCACTAGAGGGAAAGAGGAGGAGCACGTGCCACCTCGTTTTGAATATTTGTGGCGTAAAATGGTTTCAACTTGTTCGCTCGCTTCTTTATCCTTACCCCCCTACTTTTTAATAAAGTTAGACGCACGTGCTCTGACGTCAAGATGAACGTAGAAGAAGGAACCTTCCCAGTTTCCATCGCGACTTTCTGTGATTCAAGTAACTGTATCTTTGAAGTTTTCCAGTTTTTATACCTTCTTGATATTTACTAACAACCGCTCAAAGAACGCAATGTTTTCTTCACATACCGAGAATTTTACACAGTTTTCCTATAGCGCGTGATTGTAAACGACTGGAACAAAACGTTCAATGACCTGCGGTGACAATGTTTCGTTTCCCTTCGACGAACTTTTAAACGTCCTGATGTCACATTTGTTGTATGATATAACATAGAAAACAATTAAAATATTGGTAGAGAATTTTTGTAGCGATATGTTCACAAGAAATGCCTTCAGAAAAACCTCGTGCTTGCGTTAAAATAAAAAAAAAATGTCTAATGAAAATAAATGATAGTTTGCTAACCTGAAAAAAAACAAAACAGAAACGGAATTTGATATAATTGTATTTATGGTGTTTCTAATAAAAATATAAAAAATCTTTGGAATAATTTGGATTATAGAATCGAACAAAACATATTTTCTAAAAGGACTGTTCGTAATTACTTCGAATGAAGTAATTATTTTTAATCTTTTAAGATATTGTTTTCATTACGTTGAGAATAGAGTTCCGTATTATAAAACCAAGTCTAAGGACTAACCATTCAACTAAAGGTTAAGCAGAAAGAACAGAAAGGTTTGTTTTGAATTTTGCGCAAAGCTACACGAGAGCTATCTGCGTTAGCCGTCCCTAATTTAGTAGTGTACGACTAGAGGGTTTGTTTGTTTGTTTTTTTTTTTTTTAATTTCGCACAAAGCTACACGAGAGCTATCTGCGCTAGCCATCCCTAATTTAATAGTGTACGACTAGAGGGTTTGTTTGTTTTTGAATTTCGCACAAAGCTACACGAGAGCTATCTGCGTTAGCCGTCCCTAATTTAGCAGTGTAAGACAAGAGGAAAAACAGCTAGTGATCACCACTAACCGCCAACTCTTGGGCTACTCTTTTACCAACGAATAGTGGGATTGATCGTAACATTATGACGCCCTCATCTTTGATGCGATAGGGATTCGAATAGATTACGAATCGAACGCCTTAATTCACCTGGTGAGGCCGGGCCGTCATTAATAAAAATGTCATCATCACACAGTCTTCGCAGGTGGTCACCCTCCCAAGTACTAACCACCGGTGGACCGTCGCTACTTAGGTTTAGGAATCAGACGATAACACAAAAGACAATTATTATTTTCTAAAAAGATTTCATTAAAGTCACTTTCGCAGCCACTAATGAGCGTCTTAAACGTGAGTGAGCTAAAACCATTAAAAGTTGCACACTAGCACAACATTGTTAGTTATGTATAATATATCAGGTCATTCCATAAGTAATATTCCAAAATTCAATACGGAAAGTGCATCATTATTTCTGTCTTTGTAGAAGGCTTTAATGACTAAAATATGTAGTAGGACGTGTATAAAAATGTTTAGACAAGTAAAAGATACTAACCCAACTCCACTTTTTCATATCATTAATCAAATAAACCTTTATGAAGATGGATGTGTCTGAGTAAATTATTAGGCACATAATGCTTTATGAGTTTAAAAAAGGCAATAGTGCAGCTAAAACTACACGAAACATTCAAGGTGTTTATGGTGCGGAGTCTCTCAATGAAAGAAAATGTCGAAGGTGGTTTCAGAAGTTCAGATCAGGTGACTATAGTTTAAGTGATGCGCCACGTTCAGGTTGTCCTGTTGAGTTTAATGATGACTTGTTGCCAGCTACACTTGATAAAGATTGAGCTGTAACAGTTAAAGAACTAGCACAGAAGCTTAATTCAACCCAATCCATCAGTTTACCGTCATCTGCAACAGCTTGGAAAGGTGTCAAAACTTGGAAAATGGGTCTCCCATGATTTGACAGAAGCTAACCTTAGAACAAGAGTGGACATTTGCACTTCTCTGCACTCTCGTGAACGTAACTCACCTTTTTTTGGACAGGTTACCGACTGGAGGTAAAAAATGGATATATTATAAAAATGTTAAGTGCCGCAGACAATGGCTCAGTGCAGGTAAACAGGCTAAGGCAACCCCCAAAATGGACCTCTACCCTAGGAAAGTCTTGTTAAGCGTTTGGTGGGATATTGTTGTGTGATACACTTTGAGTTGCTGCCACTCAATGTTACATCAGACTTCTATTGCCAACAGTTAGAGCGCTTGAATGTTGCACTGAAAGAAAAGGGATCTGCTTCGATCAAACGTAAAGGTGTTGCGTTGCATCAGGATAATGCACGGTACCATACAGCAAGGATCACATCTGCAAAAATGGAAGAGCTAGACTGGGAAAAACTTTATCCTCCTTATTTTCCAGACCTTGTCTCATCTGATTATCATCTATTCCGAAGTTTGCAGAACTATCTTGAAGGAAAAGAGATTGGAACACATGAAGATGTTAAAACTACTCTCTCTGCATTCTTTTCCTTCAAACCCCAAGAATTTTATAGAAGTGGAATTCAGAAGCTTGTGAATTGTTGACAGGAAGTAATTAATAATAATGGAACACTGTTGATTAAATAACATTAAAAGCGTTTAAAATCCTTTCTCTCTCTTTCTGAAACTAAAATCGGACATTACTTAAGGGATGACCTGATATATTAGTTATTAACATTGTTAGTAATATATTATCATCCCAGCAACAAATGTTATAACCGAACATAATCCAAACATTTAAGTTGTTTTCAGACAAAACATGTTCCATGTTAATCACGGAAGAGTAATCTAAAGTTAGCCAATAATCAATACGTCTTACTGAGATTATGACCATATTTTTACGTTTTTATGGCCTGGAAGTCATCCTGTTTACGAGTTTTGAATTGTTTTTGTGACGATTTTGCTTACATATTTTTAATTGAATTTTTGACCTGCATGCTTAAACAATTTTAGTTGTGCTTATGACCTCTATGATTACACGACTTTAGTTGTGCTTATGACCCCTAAGATTACACGACTTTAGTTGTACTTATGACCTCTATTATTACACGACTTTAGTTGTGCTCATGACTTCTATGGCAATTCAAAATTTGCATTTTTTCCAAGCTATTATATAAGTGAACAACTAAACTGTTCAAATACAAATCACCACTGATGTGCCGTAATTACTGATGTGAAATAAACAATACATAATTGCTTATATTTGCTCTAAACAGTGTTTAGCTTTTTTAAGCCTTGAGACTTAGCGCCGAACCACTGGGACGTGAAATAACTCGTTTGCCTTAGCGCAAAGCTACACAAATCTCTCTCCGACATGAGGATTCTGAGAAGGAATTGAACGTCTTTGTGAAGAAATTCAAGATGTGTCTCACAGTACTTAAACAAGAAATTAACGTAAATAAATACATCTTATATCCTATATCAAACCTTGGTGGCTAAAAAGTAAGTGAAGGTTGAGAAATATATACGTCTAATTTGATGGTTGTATAAAGAATGATGAGAAATCTATATAGCATTTTTGAGACATGGACTATATTTGAGATATGCACTTTTTGATCATGGAAGAGTATAATAACATCTTGACAACGTTGTAACAAGATGATTTGATTATTGTTAAGCTACATAAAGAACTATCTGTTGCTGCCCATCACGGGTATCGAAACCTAATTTTATCTTTAGACTAATTGTTTTTGTTTGTTTTCATTTCGCGCAAAGCTACACGAGGGCTATCTGCGCTAGCGGTCCATTATTTAGCAATTTAAGACTAAACGGAGGGCAACTAGTCATCACCACACACCGCCAACGTTTAGGCTATAACCTTTACCAACGAATAGTGGGATTGACTATTACATTATAACGCCCCCACGGCCCAAAGGGCAAGCATGTTCAGTATGACGGGATTCTAACTCGCGACCTTCATATTACAAGTCGAAGGTCTTAACCATCTGACCATGCCGGGCCTTAGCATTGGAAGTCTAAAGATTTAATGCTGCGCCATTAGAGGGCGTAACAAGAAGTATAATAATGAAGATGAAGACAGTTGATAGAACATTCAATATTTGATTTACCAGTTTGAACGTTTCGGAATAACTAATTCTATTGTAAGCGAAATCTGAAAATTACGTTCCAAAGAGATAATAAACGTGGATAAAGCATCGATAAAACAATATATATATATATATGGCACAATAGCTGAGTTGTGTGTGAAAACGTAGAACAACTGTAGGTCTAAAGAGTTTAGTGAATCATTAAAGGTTTGACAGTCTTTAGCTATAAGTAGACTTTATTTAATGTGAAGTCCAAGGTCTGAAGATCCATTGCTGATAACAGAAGAATCGTTAAATAAACTATTGTGACCTGTGTACGGGTAGATAAGTGACTGTGTTTAAGTAATGGAAGGTAGGTTGTTCTAAATGTTCACAGACTCTGGTTTGTAAGTGACATGTCGTTTTGCTGATGTACGTGACCTTACAGCCACTATCCGTACCGAATTTCTTAAATTTGTTGTTTAAGAAATTTTATTTAATCTTCGTTAGAAAATTTCCTAAACTACAAATTTCAGCCCCTGCCAGTGTCCACACTGTCCACAAAGTTCCCCTCATTATCCCTCTCACTTTAATGAGCTACCTGTTAAAAAAACAACTCCCTTCCCCAAATGAAAAAAAACTCCTACTCTCAATTTCAGCTTAGAATAATATACAAGCCTAGCCTCTGCATCAAACAACTATTTTAGTACAAATATCAAGTACCCAAACTACATCCATGGATCATATATAAATATAGAGGTAGTGGCTGTAAGGTCACGTACATCAGCAAAACGACATGTCACTTACAAACCAGAGTCTGTGAACATTTAGAACAACCTACCTTCCATTACTTAAACCCAGTCACTTATCTACCCATACACAGGTCACAATAGTTTATTTAACGATTCTTCTGTTATTACCACTGGATTTTCAGACCTTGGACTCTACATTAAATAAAGTTTACTTATAGCTAAAGACTGTCAAACCTTTAATGATTCACTAAACTCTTTAGACCTACAGTTGTTCTAAGTTTTCACACACAACTCAGCTATTGTGTAATATATATATATGTTGAACCACTTTCCTTGATAACTAAACAAATTAACAGTTATCTTATTATAATCTTAGCAATAATCATCTAATGATATAATAAGTTATTCTGAAATGTTCAAACTTCTAAATAAAATGTTTTGTCAACCGTTTCATCTTCACTAGTATATTTTGGTTTCTTCATCATGAAGCCATTGCTAGAAATGTAAAAATATTTGAGTTTTATCTTAATGTTTTTCTGTATAAAAACCTGAGTATATATATATCGTGTCCTTATGCTTGTAGAAGGAAGAAGTAACTTAGAAATATGGATAAGTATATACGTATGTATTTAAA
Organism: Tachypleus tridentatus; assembly: GCF_004210375.1. Classification (NCBI taxonomy): domain Eukaryota; kingdom Metazoa; phylum Arthropoda; class Merostomata; order Xiphosura; family Limulidae; genus Tachypleus; species Tachypleus tridentatus. The sequence goes on from NC_134837.1 coordinate 120,626,544, forward strand.
AGTTATGGATAGAAGGGTAAAGCTGTTACTTCTTCCCACGACAAGATAACGGATCAGCTACACACAAACTCTGGTGAACCACCAAATGCGACATCAAGAGGTGTAACGTTGGAGTACATCTGACAGCTATCTTGAAGTGTCAAGCAGGTTTGATAGTCCTTAGGTGATACCAGAATAACAGAAGTTGACCAAATCATTCACGGTGAGTTAACGACGTCTGATTCAAACTCTTAAAGGTTTGACGAGGGATAGAAAAGTGTGTTTCTTTTGGTGACTTGGCTGACAAAAAACAAAAATCTTGAGATCGTAGCTTGCGGATGAAATGGTTTCTACTGCTGGTAAAGATTAGTGTGAAACTGTGTTCTCTACATGTATATAACAACTTAATACGGCACCTCATGCAAAAAAAAAAAGATAACACTTTACATCACGAAAATATTTGTGTTGATGAATCTTCGAAAACGACGAGCCCAGTTTTTTGTTTCTTTCCTTGTTTAGGCTGATATGTTCAAATTGTACAACGCCCCAATCTTTGTTTGTGTGTATATTTAGGTTAATATATTCAAATTGGACAATATATCCAGAAACTTAAAACAACAAAATTGGAAGGAAGATTGTAAAAAAATTTACAAGTCTAAAAATGTTATAACTTCATTGTACAGTTTACTGGTTTGGCCACATTTGGAATATTGGGTTCAGTCTTGGGCTTATTTATCATCTTAGGAATGACATTGAGAAAGGTAACTAGAATGGCGCCTGTGATGGAGGAGTTGTCATACGAGAAGAAACAAAAATACCTCAAACTGTTTTCTCTTGAAAAAAGAAGAATTGGGGGGTCTAATTGAGGTGTTTAAAATTGTAAAGGGAACTGATAATGTTGATGGATCATCTTTTTTTCATTTTAACAGTGATAACAGTAGGACTAGGGGACGCATAATTTTGACAGGGTAGGAGTCATCTTCAGCTAAGACATTTTCATTTCTAACAAGGTGGTAAGCCTCTGAAATTCGTTACTTTCGGATGTTGTGGAGAGAGTAAATCTAAGTGAGTTTCAGAAAAGGCTTCATAAGTATATAAATGATAAGGACTGGCTTTAAGAATTTATTATTTTTATTTAAACGGAGTTTGGAGGATGGACCAAGCCGAGATGTATCGATAGATTCAATGTTGTAAACCTTATATTGAAAATGGAACTTTGTTAATTTTTATTAAACTTCTCTATTAACTACCACTATAGGATTATTATTGAACTAACATAAATTGAATTAAAATACAAAAAGTATATATACATTAAATTGATAACTACTATAGACATGGAGTCAAAATAGGAATTTGTAGCTTAAGAAAACAGTATAGACACTATTTACAGCTTAGTTTGTTTACTTTTTTAGTCTATAATCGTAAGCTTGAAATGATAATCTTTGCATTTTGATTCAACTTGTTGCTGTACTTTTTTGACGATCCCTATTCAATTTTTAAATTAAGAAACAGATAATTAAAAAATTATTAAAGCTCCTTATGTCCTTTAAAGGACAATACATTTTAAGCTACATACGTACATATGAATTTTATGTTTTCCAGCAGTTTACTACTCTTTTTTTTTTTTTTCATCCAACCGTTATTTACTGAGCCTTATCTATTTGTGTCTAAGGTTTCATGCAAATATGCGTTTAAGAATCGTCGAGTGCAAAGGAAGACACTCACAACAATATCGTATATATTAAACATTAGTGAAAGAATCCGGTTTCACTAGGGTTATTATGTTAATAATGTGTGTATTCTGAACCCATTTCAGCATAAATGTATAACCTGTATACTATGTTGCTAAGTCACCTGACATAAAAGCCACTGTTGGAACACATTGTTACTAAAACGCACTGAATATTCTATATATTACAAGTTGTCACATATAAAGAATCACTTCTATGTTTTCCGGCTATCTTGCTTCATTAAAAAGATGTTCACGTGTGGATAAGATAAGTAGTACCCAGGTGTACATCCTCAAGTTCCACTTAGTATGGGTGCAGATTTTCAGGTTTCTAGGTTCTTTCTTTATTGAAACTGTGATAGCCACGGCTCATTCCTATATGATTTTTCGCTATCTTGCCTCATAAAAAGATGCACATGCACATGGTTAAGTAATAACACTCAGTTGCACACCCTCAGGATCCATTTTGTATGAGTACAAAATTTCAGGTTTGTAGGTTCTTTCCTCCTGGAGCCATGGCAGTCACACTCACAGAGAAATGTATGTTTGCACGCACATGCGTGTACACACACACGTGCGTGTATGTCTCTGATTTATATTTGTAACATAATAAATCACTTCTCTTCTGTGTGGTTTTCGCTAATTTCCTCATTTATTGTATGTATATTGTACAAGATGGTCTCTAGTCAACTACAGATAAACATGTTGTATTAATGTATGTATGTTGTAGAAGGTGATCAGAAATTAACCATAAATAAACGTGTTGTATTATTGCATTACAAAGTGGTCTCTAGTCAACCACAGATGAACGTGTTGCCCTATTCTATACTGTAAAACATGGTCTCAAGCTAAACATAGATAAGTGTTCTATTATTGTATGTACATTGTACAAGGTGGTCTGAAGTTAATCAAAGGTAAAGATTGTCTCTTGTGCTGTTTTATTTTAATCTCGTTTCCATTTGCTCTTTTAAATAAGTTTCTAAGTACATATGTCTCTCCAGTTTCACTTTCACTTTTTACTTCTCTGCATATTACGTGAAGTCGAGTGTTTTAAATAAATTTCCTTGGATAAATTTTGATGATTTCTTTATTTCACAAATGTATCTTGAGCACGTTCTTCGATTTCTCTAAAACTACTTTCAAAAGATTCAGTTATAGATATAATAATGGCAGACCCGTCTTCATGGGATCTAAGTGTAATACACAGAGTTAGCGAGTAAAAGTTGTATCGTGCATATAGAAGCTTTAATGACAGCGATATAATGTATACATAAGCATTATTACTAGAGATATAATGTATAGGTAAACATTGTTACTACTGATATAATATATAAACAAACATTGTTACTAGTGATATAATATATACATAAACATTGTTACTAGTGGTATAATGTATACCTAAGCATTGTTACTAGTGATATGATGTATAGATAAATATTGTTACTAGTAATATAATTTATACACAAACATTGTTACTAGTGATATGATGTATAGATAAATATTGTTACTAGTAATATAATTTATACACAAACATTGTTACTAGTGATATGATGTATAGATAAATATTGTTACTAGTAATATAATTTATACACAAACATTGGTACTAGTGGTATGATGTATACATAAAAACATTTTTGTAAGTAACGGAAACTTACTGTATCCATAGTTACAATATAAAAGTAAATGCTGTTTCTCTTCATAGGTGTTGCTATTTGTTTAAGAAATTTCTGGTTTGGGTCTCATAGGCGTGGGAATGTTCGGCGATTCAATATGCTTTCGAATATGGTTTTCCTTTCTGGTTTTTGAAGACACCAACTGGGGATCCAGGGTACTCTACAATATAGAGGATAACTGATAATCTTCTCTGTTCAGCTAATTCCTTCTCTCTTTTGCTCAGCCTCATGTGTTTTATATGCTGTGTTCGGCGCTTGAATATGTGTGTTGTTACTTTATGAGACGGGTTATCGTAAAAGTATTTGATGAGCATCGATTTCCAAACAAAGCAACGATTATAAATCTCTTCCATAAGCTTCTGCACCGTAGTCTTATGCTTACAAATAACTTTTAAACTGAAGTTGCTTGTTAGTGACAAACGACAAAACTAAAACTTAAACTTACTGGTATAATCTACTGGCCGATTACTGGTATAATTTAACGGCCTATTAAGTCACTCATCTGATTAGACGAGTTGGCCAACAAGGATCCAAACATTTCACAGAATTGAAGCACTAACAGGAAGCAAAACAATGAATCACACTTTCACTGATTCGCCTACTTATAATCAATTCTAGTCTCTCACGAATCATTTAAAGTAAAATACGAAGGGACCCAAACGAGAACTGCAATTTTGAAGTGTGTGTTGTTGTTTTTTTATCCTAGCTATATGTTAATCTGGGCTCTATAACCAATAATATTATGTATCCACTGGCTGTATCGTATAGAAATAGTTGTAACACTCCATAAAGATCCCTATGAATATCTGTTATAGTTCTAGGGTTAATATAGTGTAACCTTTAAATACATTTGAACCTTATTTTTACTCTTGTGAAAACCATTTTCATTTTCTGCCTGCAGTGGAAAGGTTAGTTTCTTAAAGCTATTGTTTACGTCATTCCTGTTTTTTCTTCTCTTTATCTCGGCTTAAGTATTCCTCAGTGCTCTTCATATCTCTAATTTATTTTCATTCCAAGAAAGCAGAAAACCACCAAACACTGGCGCAATAAAACAAGGAGTTTAACAATAAATAATAAATTGATTACATAACATTTACCAGTGTTAAAACTACAAGTCCAACGATAAATAATAAATTGATTGCACAACCTTTACCAGTGTTAAAACTAGGTGTCAAACACTAAATAATAAATTGATTGCACACCATTTACCAGTATTGAAACAAGGAGTCCAACAATAAATAATAAATTGATTACACAACATTTACCAATATTAAAACAATAAGTCCAATAAGAACACCGGATTTTATCTTTGTAAGTCTGGAACATATCGCTGACCCATAATTGGACATACAGTTTGTAAATTAGCATTTATAATAATAACTTATCTTACATAACTGTTAAGTTTTACAATGACTTGTCAGTTTCAGAAGGTAGCAAAATAAAATAAGAAACACGTAAATCTATATTTGACAGGGGAACTCTAATCAACTTGTATTTCTAAATGATAAAATAATAAGAAAAAACCCCAAAGTTTTATCCATCAAATAATGTTTCTTGCGTTCGTTTAAAACTATGAATACATATTCAAACTTCTATATGTATTTTGCATATGATATTTTGTATTTTTCTCTGGCACACTTGGCATATAGCATCTATTTTTAATTTGTTTATTTTTGAATTTCGCACAAAGCTACTCGAGGACTATCTGTGCTAGCCATCCCTAATTTAGTGATGTAAGACTAGAGGGAAGGCAGCTAGTCATCACCACCCACTGCCAACTCTTGGGCTATTCTTTTACCAACTAATAGTGGGATTGACCGTCACAATATAACGCCCCCACGGCTGAAAAGGCGAGCATGTTTGGTGCGACGGGGATGCGAACCCGCGACCCTCAGATTACGAGTCGCACGCCTTAACACACTTGGCCATGCCGGGCCAAGAGGGACTTCTTAGCAGGGAAATAGATTTGGATTTTCCAAACTATTCCAGGCGGCGAGCGTCTCTAGTCTGATGGAATCTCTCGATCTCTGAAATGTTACTCGAGTTAGACTGTGCAAGGAACGGGAGATGGCCTAGACCAGACACATCTCGAGTCTGGTGTTGAAAAATGGTCACTCATCATCTGACATTCTAGACGCGTGTCTCGGCCATTACCACCGTTTAAATTCGGCTTTACCCGTGAATGAGGGGCTGTGGGACAACATTACTCAGTTTTGGCCCTCCCTCGATCCTTCCCATCACAAACAGCTGGTGAAACCAATCAGCTTGTGTGAGTGCTGGTCGGCCATTCGGTCCATGCCACTCAGTAAGTGTTCTGGGCCGGATGGACTGCCAGTGGGATTCTACCACTACGTGTGGCATGTTGTCGGACCCTATTTCGTCAGATTTTTTAACAGCTGTCTACCCACGGGGTCTATGCCTCCGGGAACGCTGTATGGACTCATTACTCTTATCTGTAAGGATACCAGCCAGTCTGAGGGTTTTTCTCGTGGCGCCCATATCTCTCCTGAACGTGGATGCAAAAATCATTTCTAAAGTCCTGTGCGCCATTTGGATGCGGTTATGCCTTCCTTCGTTTACAGCACTCAAACCTGTGGCGTGCGGGGCAGAAGTATCCAGCAAATTCTGGTGTTTCTCAGAGACCTATTCCATTACATCATGGACAGGTACGTCCCTACTATCTTTGTGTCCCTCGATCAGAGAAAAGCTTTTGATCGAGTTCACCACAATTTTTTGTGGTTTGTTCTGGAGAGTTGTGGCCTTCCTCCTGTGTTTGTCCAGTACGTGCAAGACTTGTTCGCGACCGCTTTGAGCAGGCTCTTGATTAACGGGTACCTGACGTCTTCCTTTCCCATCTTACATGGAGTTTGTTAGGATTGTCCGTTGTCCCCCTCGCTTTATGCGTTGGTTATCGAATGCCTGCTTTCTGTATCACTCGGTCTCGGTGCATGGCCTCCAGGTGCCTGGGGGGTATGAGCATCAAATACGTCTCGCATGCAGACGATGTGAATCTGTTCCTAGAGAACTTAATATCGTTACGTTCGGCGCTGGCCATAGTCCACCGTTACCTCAGGCCAGTGCTGCCCGCTCAACCATGCCAAGTCTCGGGCTCGGGGAAGGGGGGGAGGTGTTGGCAAATGGGTCTCGTCTGTCGACTTCCCGTTTGACTGGACCTCCTCCAAAGTTACTTGCTTTGGGTTCGTTTTCTCGCGTACCCCGAGGTTGCCTGGGGGAAGGTGGTGCAGCGTGTCGATTCAGCAGTGCACGATTACTGCTGCTGCCCAGCTAACGTGTTTGACAGGGCGGAGGTGGTGAGGAGGAAGATACTCCCCTTGTTCTGGTACCTTAGGACTGTTCTTCCTCTGGATTCCTGCACTGCACAGGCTATTGAACCTCATGTCTTTGCCTTCCTGTGGGGTGGCAAGCCTGAGGCTGTATCTCAGTTTTCTTTGACACTGCTACATCGCAGGGGAGGTTTAGGCATACCATGTGTCCGAACACAGCGTCTTTCTCTCTTACTGTCTACCACCTTTCACTGTCTGTCCTTGGAGGGTCATCCCTGTTGCCACCTAATTAGATTTTTGGTTGACACGGGTCGCAGGCTCTTTGGTGTACCGTTCAGCCTGCAAACACCCATGTGTTTTCACCCTCCTTCCTGGTATGTAGACGCTGCGGGCGGCGTTACGGCAATGTCGGGCCGTGTCAGCCGAAGTTATGACGGACTTCCGTTCCCTCTACCGTCTGCTGTTCCCCTATTGTACCCACAGGATCGAGCAACACCACCCTGCTCTGCCATGGGACATTATTTGGGGCCGCGTCGCGCTGCGTCATGCTGGTAGCTATCTTCAGACTTTCAACTGGCGAGTCGTGCATAACATCCTTCCAGTTATGGAGCATGCGTTCCTGTGGAACTCTTGTGCAACTGAGTTGTGTCCCGTGTGCCACACTCAGGAGGAGTCTGTCATGCACAGGTTGTTCCTCTATCTGACGTCGGTGGAGATCTGGGAAAGGGTGGTTGAGACCATTCTGTATCACGTGCCGGTCCCTATTCCCGGCCACCTGGCCTTTTCTTTCCGGTATATTTTAACAGTCTTTAAGTACGTCATCTGGCTTATATATATATGTAATTATCCCCTCTTTTAACTTTATATATGTGTAAAATTTTTAAATTCATACCGCGTTCCTTTTTTTGTCACGATTCATTGTACAGTTCATTTTTGTTGTAAATAAATTCAAAAATGCTAACTTCAAGAGATAAGTTTTATCTTACTTACCTTCAAATGATGGTACCTTATTTTCCTTATTTTTTATCTTTTTATTTTTCTTATTTTAACTTGAGAGAGCAGTCACCTTCCCTCAACTGTCTGCAGGCAGTGAAGGGTGATACAGATGTGAGACATTGTGGGCTCAAGCACCCGCATCTTGCTCCCCTAATTTCTAATCTTTTTATGTGAGACTAGCGAATTAGAGGTTAAGACTGATAGACGGTGTATCCTCCCTACAATACGGGTCCTACTTCCACAGTTACCTCCAAAATCTAGGATACATTTTATAATCCCACGTCGTAGCTTGTACCCTTGGAGCCTTTTTAAAAACATGCAGCGTATTTTATTTCATGTTAATGTGTTTTGTTTATGGCTATGATACATATAATACTGATTATGTAGGATTTATAACGTAACATTTTTTAACACAATGGTTTACCGTGTTGTGATGCGATACAGAATATTTGGTTTCACAAGTTTACTTTTTCAATTAGACGTTAGCATGAGTTTATGATACAAAACATTGCGAGGATCTAGGAATGGTATATGAGAGAGACTAACAATCTCTAGACGATCTGATTACCGATATTACACTCACCTGGCAGTAGTACGAGACACATCTAGGTTCGAGATTAGAATACTCGATGCTAGGAATAGTCTCGCACTAAACACGAGAATTCTAGAATAAGGAGCAGATGTGTAACAACACGCGATATATGGTATATTCTCACCATTCTGGCGTGGGAAGTGTTATCTCATAAGTATTCATCTACACGTGTTTATAGACCTTGTCACGAAAACCTGGCGTTTTTAAGAACTTTTTATCAACGTGATTGTCACAACACTCGACATTTAAAAACTTAATTCGTTACGGTGTCCACCTTGTCCCTAATTGCACGAAAATTACCTACACTCGTGAAGCGTCAGATGAACACCATTAAATGTAATGGTCTTAATCGCCTTGTGCTCGAGTATAATATTAATTAATTGGTAGTCTACGACTAACTGCACTGTTGAAGGCAATTTTATAAACTTGATTAACCCAGACAACTGAACAGAAAAGCTACATTCATACAAAGAACAGGAAAAATAACTAAATGAGTTGAAAAATGACAGTACTACCATCTTTAAGTCAAGTTTCAGTTTCAAATTCCACAATATAGGCTGTACCTTTGTTTTTGTAAAACCTCGCAATGGGCTGTCTCCGTTGTAGCCAATTCAGGTATCGAAACCTGATTTTTTAGTATTATTAGCCTTCAGGAGATATGTAATAAAATCAAGTTCTTGTTTTCTCCGGCGACATTTTCTTTTCCTTACCTTTGGTTTATGGATATATTACTCTGACTTACCTCTGTGGTAATTATTTATGTCTACAACATCTAAGGATACAGAATAAAGTCAGGGAATATTAATAATACGTTCCAATCGGGTTAAAATATGGGAACCAAGTATAACATGGTCATCAGTATAGTTAACTAAATATACTTTTCTTACGTTTCTACTTATAAAGATTAGAATGCATTATTTTTATTTCTATAGGCGAATTTTCTGGTCATAAACTCAATAATATTTCACGATAGTCAGCCAGCGAAGAATAATAAGGTTAATTCTAATAATCTATGTAATAAAAGTGTAAACAACGAACGAATGTAAATAAAAAGCGATTGCATCAGTAATACTAAACATATTCTCAAGTTACAGTATTTATTTACGTAGTTTATATCAGGCTTAAAGTACTCATTTATCTCCCAGAAACGAGTTGTGGGTGAAGCACGTGGTCGCTAGATGATCAGTTTGTGATGAACTTGCTCTGTAATCCGGTGATAGTGAGAGGGAAGGGGGGGTATTATTCCTACCTGTTCCACCGAGGGAAGTCTAACCGTGATAACATTAACACTGCTTAATGGATATCCTAAATTTGTTGTGTAAGATAACTAAATGATAAACTGCTGTCATAAATGTGGTTAGTTTGAGAGGTACGGCTTTTGATAGCATCATTGTGTTCAGATGATTAAAAAATTATCCAAATATTCTCGCGCGATCTATCATTTTTTTTATCTATCTATCTATCTCAAGGTTTCATGGATCTGTTGTAAATAAAAACAAAACGTGTTCTGCATGTTGGGTGCATTATAAGAGTGACAGTGAAACTCCACTAATCCATCAGACACAAGTAACCCATAAGTTGACAGCGAAGTGTTGACTGGCTGTATGTACTTAGTTTATCAGCACAGAGTTAAAGACGGCTCTACGGAGTTAGATGTTCAGTGATTAGTTATATTTATTATCGGGTTGGTTTTTATTTCATCTAAGATTGCTTTCATCGGAAATTCACATTTAATCATTCTGTTACACTGCTATATTTTTGTAATATCTGTACCTGTTCTCTCACCACCCTCTGATGAATGGTCCTTACTATCACCAGGGTGAGCCAAAGTTTAACGGTTAACATGAACGTAGCTACATTAAGTAAATTTAAATGTAGTAAGTTTAAGCTGATGAAAGTATTTTAAATGAAACAGAAGCTTACAAAGAGTTGTTTCCTTGTTTTGGATTTTTCACAAAGCTACACGAGAGCTATCTGCGCCAGCCGTCCCTAATTTAGTTGTGTAAGACTAGAGGAACGGCAGATGATCATCGCCACCCACCGTCAACTCTTGGAATACTCTTTTACCAATGAATAATGGGATTGACTGTAATATTATAGTGCCCCCAGGGGTGAAAGGGTGAGCATATTTGGTGTAACAGAGATTCAAACCTGCGACTTGCAGATTGCAAGTGGAGCTCCATAAACACCTGGCTATACCGGACCACAAAACAGAAAGAAAGCACGAGGCCATGTTAACAAGAAATTATGTATTCAAAGTTAAATGAACCCAACATTTCAAACTAGAAAACCCTTCAAAGAGTGTAACTCCTACCCCTACAGTTTTCAGTGTGACCTTTATACTTTGTACCAAGAGTTAACAGACTGGTCAGAGAATGACACTGTTTCAATTTTCAAGGTTGAGTTCAGTTTGACCTTTGCCTGTAACACAAATCCATTAAAATCATATCAGTTCGTTCTTGGTTGATACACAACCTTTGTATCAAATTTGATTAAAATCTGTTTAGCAATCGTAGTACTAATATCGTTCATTTATCAGTTCTAGTCGATAAGATAAGAAAACAAATACAGTTAATTTAGAGTCTCGCTAACGTGTTACTTAAAACATAAAACACACGCTAATTATATTCACTGAAAACGTGTACATAGACCTTCATCGAACACAAAGTAATTTATTTCAGCCGAGATTTCAGTTTCTTACACTTCTACTTACTGAAATCTTTAATTATTAAACTTGTCGGTAATATAGTTAAAGATTCTGACAAAACTGATTAAAAAAGTGAAGAACTAGTAAGACGTAAACTGTTTAATTATCTGTTGATGAACTAAATGATAAAGTTCCAGTTATTCTCAGTCTCTGAATAAATTTATTTATTATATTTGTCGATTAGAACTCTCTCAGTATTACCGAAGCATAGTTATTGTTTTAATCAGTTAATACCTTGGACATTACCTTTTGTTCTCTATAATTAACTCTGTTTTGCAACAAATATCTGTTGTTAGATATATCTAATAATTATATATCTAATTTATTTGTTGCTCTTTATTTAGAACAGAGATACGAAATGGATTATCTGGCTCAAATAATACATTTAATATCCCTGATGAAATACTGTCTACATATTATCAACCTACAGTGTTAAATATAAAAGCATTATTAAATACTGTCTACATGTTATCAACTTAAATTTCACAATAAAACCAACTAGAATGCGGAATAGGATATTAACTCTTTGTACAAATTATTATTTTTTGGTCTGGACTTACATCTCAGTATCACGTGATTTTCAAAACTTCCTTAGAACATGATAATAAATTATAAGTATTTTTTAAAACCAAACGTCATTCAGATATGGATAAGATAGATGTCCTGTCGATTTTATAACCTGTACGTAACGAAGATTTATTTTACTGCCAGCGTATTGGTCTGATATACTCTGTTGTTGCGTTTTAATTGCTATTCAGGTTTTTCCGGTTACAAGTTGAAGTTCTCAAAGTAAAGAATGTAATGTGAGTGAAAACTAATTCTATAGTAGTTGAAGTTTTCAATATTATAGTTTCCCTTAAATGTCTCTTTTTTAGTAATATAAAAATAATGTTAATTGATCGTGAGAAAAATCGAACGTATTTTTAAAGAATAAAACTGACCCTTTGCCACTTGCAATAAATCAAAAAACACGAAACACAAGTTTTGCTTTAATAACTAAGCGTTTAGACTAAGCCTAACCTTAGACTTTAGTTATTCTCTAAGCCTGATATTTGTGAAACTAGTCAGATGCGTATATCTAAGCCTAACTTTAGATTTTACAGTTACTATTTAAACTATTTTAGTGAAACCATTAATTCATGAGGTATAAGTTTAAGATTATGTTTCAAATATATTTTTTCCATATTATATTGTATTATATCATATTATAGCCTTGATTGTAGTATCTGACTTTTGTTCTTATTCGTCATGACCTAGACCTTACGTCGGAGGGAAATTTTAAGAATTTGTTTGCAGTTAAGCACAAAGTTACACGATAAGCTCTGCCTACCCTGGGTATCGAAACTGATCATTAGTGTTTATAAGCCTTCCCATTTAACACTTGGAGGGGGTTTTAGGTTAAGGGATGTAATGTTTTGTAAGGATGCGCAGTCCCAGTTTCTGTATCACACTATGTCAGATCCCTAAACCTTGCCCACAGGTAAGGTTGATGTCAAGACGTATGTTTAGTGTGAAACTCTTCAGCCAGTTAATTAGTTAGAGTTAGATAGATTGAGATAACGGTACTTGCAACGCCAGTGAATTAGTTAGATAGATAGACTGAGTTAATGACAAACAATCCAAATTGTCGTGCACCTAGAATTTCACTTTGTCAAATGTAGGGCTATCGATTGTCATGAGTACATTTATGTTATTAAACAAAATAAAGAATTAATGCAGGAACAGCACTAGTTTCTATAATTGACTGTTGTTATAGCTTCCAGATATATGAAAAAGTAATATGTAATCAATGTATCATTCCAACAATTTAACGACATATTTAAAAACATATAGAGACAATAAACCATCTAAAATGTTTTATAGCTATCTCTACAGACGAAAAAAACTTATTTGGAAATTTCTTACATAAAAGATGTTTCAAGTAATACTTAAGCTTAAAATCTCCAACAGTATCCAGTAAAATTATTTGCACAACGTGTCAGCTTTATTGGTGAGATTTATTCACTTGTTTGTAATATTATTCATAAACGTCAGATTCTGTGTGTCTCAAATGATTTCAATATGTCGGATTGATTAAAAACATTATGCTTAGTACAGGGACAACGGTAACATATTCTCGGTGAAGGGGGGGGGTTGTGAGGGCTGACTCTACACACATACCATACACTTCGGGGGGGCCTTAAGTTTCAACCCTGTCGTTGCCTCTGGCTTAGTGTTATTTAAGTATGGTGAGCTTTATAAACAAAGAGACCATGTAAAAATTGTTAGGCTTAAGTTAAATACCGATAAAACCAAACCATTTAATGTGGCGTCAAAATAATATACTATCGAAACTGGCCATTAAAACTTTATGATTAAGTTGATTTAGATTAGACTTGAAATTAAAAGAGTCTTTGATGAATGAGCATTAAAGACTCTTTTAATTTCAAGTCTAATCTAAATCAACTTAAAAATAATATACTGATTTAAACGGTTAGGGCCCGACATGGCCAGATGGGTTAAGGCGTTCTATTCGTAATCTGAGGGTTACGGGTTCGAATCCCCGTCACACCAAGCATGCTAGCCCTTTCACCCGTGGGGGCGTCATAATGTGACGGTCAATCACACTATTCGTTGGTAAAAGAGTAGCCAATAGTGGGCGGTGAGTGGTGATGACTAGCTGCCTTCCCTTTAGCCTTACACTGCTAAATTAGGGACAATTAGTGCAAATACCCTTCGTGTAGCTTTGCGCGAAATTCAAAACAAACAAACAGACATAATCAAACGGTGAGACACCCGCCAGTAGCTCACGTTTAAATTTGCAGGCTTAGACACTAAACTTCGAGTTTCGATACTTGCAGTGGGGAGAGCGTAGACAGTCCATTATGTAGATTTGTGCTAACCAACGTTAACATTAATTGAATTTGTTACAATAAACGTTTACCTGTCAAAAGACGAGTTTTTTACCAATCAAAAAAATTTTAATTTTAATCTCTTCCGACATCTTAACATAAAAACTGAAACCTACACATTTTGTAGAATAACACAAACACTTGGACCTGGATACAATAGGTTTAGAAAACAAATATAACTCGAAAGATAAAACTTTCTGTTTGTTACAGCAAACGCTGACTGAACCGTTATACAAATATTTAACTGGATCTAAAAACCGATCAGTGATAACCTGATAAAAATAATAAAGGGGAAGTTTGGTTACAATATTAAACAGGTTAAGGTGTCGGGCTGAGGCATGGAAGGTCCGAGGATTCTACTTAGTTGTTGCCCACTTTCTGCTCCATAATTCTAAATTAATAACGACTGTGTCCGAACCATGAAGTCTCTGGCACAGTCATTTAGCCCATTTGTCACTAAAGACATCATTCAAATTGAAAAAAAACAAACAAACTCAGTGATACAATGATCCAGAATCCATATTTCGATGCCCGTGATGGGCAGAGCACAGGTAGCCCATTGTGTAGCTTTCTGCTTAATTACAACTGTACAAACAATCAAGTTGTAAATACCAAATATTATTATATGTCATTTAATGACCTCAAATCGCTTTACTGCTTTCTCATGTTATACAATAATAATAAACCAATGAAAAGCATAACATTTAATAATGGAATACGAAGCATAAGCCAAATATCAGTTATACAAAGAACACTAAAAACTAACTACCAAATATTCGTTTCTAAAGGTTAACTGAGACCGATTTCATTTGATCAGTGATAACATCATTACATAATTTCCCTTATGTCTCCAATTTTGCGTCATGCCACTGCTTTGCAGCTTATATATTGATATATACACATTTTTCCTGTGATATTAAATAAGGTTTTAATAGTCTTTCCGTCCCTCGTCCCAGTTCGTGGTTTTCTCGCTGCGACAGCACCAACAGTTTGATTACTCGACCATAAATCGAGACATAATCCACAAAGCTCATTATTCATGTAGTTAGGAGCCTAAGATATTACTGAGTACGGTCTATTAAAAAAAATCAAAAACTTTCGACCTATTGTCTTATGGTTAACTTTATCTCATTCCCAATAGACAGCCCCCCGCTAGTACAACAGTATGTCCACGGATTTACAACGCTAAAATCAGCGGTTCGATTCCTCTCGGTGGGCTCAGCAGATAGTTCGATGTGGCTTTGCTAAAAGAAGAACACACACAATAGATATTCCTGCAAATGAATGATTTATTTTTTGTACGCATGCGTTCAAATTGATGGATTCCTTGAATCGTGTTTTTTCGATTAGTTCAATCTTACGTTGATTGTAATTGCCATAAATAAGGACATCGTAATATCACATAGCTTGAACCCCAACGATCGGTTTGGAAAAAAACAACAACAAATGCATCCACGAAATTAATAAATAAAAGAATAAAAATAGTGAAGACGCACTCTAGTGACGATAATTAAACAAGACGAGAAAGATGTGCATTACCAAGAAAATAAAGATGGTGAAAAAGATATCTCATTTTACGTCATGAACACACCAGTGGCTCGAATATGAAACCACATTTATCTTCAATGTTTCAAAGGTTGTTGGTGGGCCCGGCATGACCAAGCGTGTTAAGGTGTGCGACTCGTAATCTGACGGTCGCGGGTTCGAATCCCGGTCTTGCCAAACATGCTCGCCCTTTCATCCGTGGGGGCGTTATAATATTACGGTCAATTCCCACTATTCGTTGGTAAAAGAGTAGCCGAAGAGTTGGCGGTGGGTGGTGATGACTAGCTGCCTTCCCTCTAGTCTTACACTGCTAAATTATGGACGGCTAGCGCAGATAGCCCTCGAGTGGCTTTGTGCGAAATTCAAAAAACAACAAAACAAACAAACGTTGTTGAAGTGTTATTTAAAAGTTTGGACTACCAGTCTGTTTCAGCAGTAAGTCATCCTTACTTGATGCTAGGCCTAGGTTGCATGAAACTGTCAATTTGACAACCGTATAAGCTCAGTTTTATCTGTCATCAAGTCATCGGCCATTATACAGGAAGTTAACATTCTATTATACACAAGTCTTAGCGTAGTTACGCATAGATAACCTATTGTTTAGCTTTGTGCTAAAAAAGAAACTAACATTATATGTGGTAATATGTCACTACGTTATTATAAATAAGTATAAGATATTCAGTCACAATTTACCATGTTAGCTTAGACGAGAAATGGGAAGACAGACAAGGATTCTTGCTGTCGTTTGTTTAGCGCAATGGGAAATCTACGTTACAACCAAAGTGGTTTGTTTTTTGAATTTCGCGCAAAGCTACTCGAGGGCTATCTGCGCTAGCCGTCCCTAATTTAGCAGTGTAAGACTAGAGGAAAGGCAGCTAGTCATCACCACCCACCGCCAACTCTTGGGGTACTCTTTTACCAACAAATAGTGGGATTGACCGTCACATTATAACGCCCCCACGGTTGAAAAGGCGAACATGTTTGGTGCGACGGGGATGCGAACCCGCGACTCTCAGATTACGAGTTGCACGCCTTAACCCACCTGGCCATGCCGGGCCAACCAAAGTGGAGATTAAACCCCGAATTTTAACATTATTAACTCTAAAGCTTATCTCTCAATCGCCGATTCACCAAATGAACTTACAAATATCTCTACCGGTGTTTGATACGTCGTTCAATTGCACTTTATAGATGTCACTTTCTATATGTTAATCCAGTAGGGTTATAATTAAATATTGAACTTTAACCTGGATGTATATTCGAGAGTAGAACTTAAAAATCAATGAGGTAAATGTAACTTTATTCTGTATTTTAAAACTGAGTTAGTACCATTACGTCATACTAATAACATTAATCGTAACTAAGTTAACACTATAATCACGATATGGAACCTCTAGTTTGTTTGTTTTGGAATTTCGCACAAAGCTACTCGAGGGCTATCTGTGCTAGCCGTCCCTAATTTAGCAGTGTAAGACTAGAGGGAAGGCAGCTAGTCATCACCACCCACCGCCAACTCTTGGGCTATTCTTTTACCAACGAATAGTGGGATTGACCGTCACATTATACACCCCCACGGCTGAGAGGGCGAGCATATTTAGCGCGACGCGGGCGCGAACCCGCGACCCTCGGATTACGAGTCGCACGCCTTACGCGCTTGGCCATGCCAGGCCGGAACCTCTAGATATCCAGATGTGGTCGCCCCTAATTTTGACTAGAGGGAAGTGACCCACACAGCAACACTCACCGCAACACAGGCTTTATACAGCTTACTGAAACGAATAACAGAAATTACTGTAACTTTGATAACACAAACTTGAAAGTGCGAAGCATGATCACTAGCATTACAACTCGAACCGTGGGCCTTTCGATGCAGAGCACACTTAGCTAACAGTTTGACCATTTTAATGAAGATAGTTCAAAACTCAACATACAATAATGAAGTTAATTTGTTGAGTCCTTTTTAAACAGATTTGTTAAACTGTAAGTGACAAACTTCGTGAATAATCTGAGACGACTTATTACAATTTTTTGGCCCTCAGTGGCACAGCGGTATATCTGAGGACTTACACCGCTAGAAATCGGGTTTCAATACCCCTCATCCGAAGAGCACAGAGAGCCCATTGTGTAGCTTTGTACTTAATTCCAAACAACCAAAAATAGTTTCCTTCTCATGGTTCGAACCTGCGACCATTAGAGTGGAAAACAAGCGCTCTAATAGGTCTCGTTGGAGTTTGAGAGTACATTAATAATATGAGTTTTTATATTTTTAATAACAAAACTCCACTGAATCCCAAGTTCAATCCTTTCAGTCTTAATGTTACAACATCTTGAAAGTTTCTACTTGAGTTATATTTTATCTTCGCTACTTGTGGTTATTTTGGCAGTTACTTTCAACTTAGTGTTCCTGCCAAATATTAACAACACATTTATGTAGTCAATAAGTTTTATTGAAGATTTAAATATCAAGCAACTAAGAAAAATATCCCATCAATTACTTTGATTATTACATACATGTACATACAATGCTGTATTTAGAATACAAACAAGAAATATTCACTTTGGGAGAAAAAATGGAGCATAATAGATAGTAGAATTAGTCTGTGTGTATGTCGTTTTACAAGTTAACAGGAGTCAATAGTAGGTATTTTTTATGTTTATTTAATTTTGTTTTAAGCATTGTTCAGCATAAAGCTAAATAATTGGCTGGTTTATCCGTGCTTTGCACATCACAGTTATCAAAATATGATTTATACCGTTCTAAGCCCTCGGACTGACCGCTGAACGAACAAAAGGGGACATTTAAAAAAACGAGGAAGTAATAAAGTCTGTTGTTGCTTACCTCTGACAGTCACCTTCCACGGTATCGTAGATATGGGCTTCGCAGATTCTGATACGATATATCTGCTTCTCTTATAATCAGGCTCTAGACTGGAATCTCGCCGGCATCATGAACCATGTGGTGCGTGATTCCACTTAATGGCTCGTGCCAACAAGTGGGAAATAATACCAAGTGCTTCTGGATTTCTATGTTTGACGGGGCCCTCTATGTTCTTCTTGACTAACTACAAAAGTAATATTTTTAGAACTCTAGTCTACCGTTGGGTCTAAGATTTGATCAAATCATCGATAAAATAGTGTTAATAAAAATAGTATTGTTAGGAGTTTAATGATGTTTATAATTTTAAGTTCTTGTTTTAGAGTAAATAGAGTTTTCGAGGTCTGAATGAGATGTTTTGTGGTTCAATACTCCATGTAGATATTGTTAGGATAATCCATTTTATAGCGTTGCACTGATAAAACAACACCAACATGTGGCACTTTTCCGTTGTCTCTCCCGTGATATTAAAAAGTTGGCCCTAATATTTAAACCAAAGTAAACCCTATTGTAAAGTTGATAACAATAGGTCTCCACCTGGGAAACTAATAAAAACTACTTTATTGATAATAACACGACTTAATATTTAATGTCAGTAATTTTATTGTTAAAAGTCCAACTGTATGATTCATTTGAACGAATAAGCGTCTAGAAGTTATTAACTAGTATTCAGTTGTTAGGTTATCGTTGAATGTTATCTCTTATTTTTTGTCGCATTTCTCTAAAATGGCTTCGTTTAATCACTCGGCTAATGTTTTTGTGTTTTGTCCTTCGCTGTTGCTTACATATAATTTCTAAAGAACCTTGAAGAACGTGATTTAACTTTATACAGTTGTGGGAAACGTCATTAGTATACCTGCGAAATATCTAAAAAAAACATATATATAATAGAATTTTTCTTCTTCAAGCTGATATAAGATCCTTCTTTTATTACTGTTTTTCAAAATTCTTTACAAATGCATTTCACAACAATTCCTTTAATGTTTTTCATCAAATATGAGTTCTTCAAGTGGTCCGTGAGTTGTCCAAGATGGAAACCACTAACGTAAAACTCAACGTTCGAGAACACACGAAGAAATGCAACAGAGTAGGCCTGGCATGGCCTAGCGCGTAAGGCGTGCGACTCGTAATCCGAGGGTCGCGGGTTCGCGCCCGCGTCGCGCTAAACATGCTCGCCCTCCCAGCCGTGGGGTGTATAATGTGACGGTCAATCCCACTATTCGTTGGTAAAAGAGTAGCCCAAGAGTTGGCGGTGGGTGGTGATGACTAGCTGCCTTCCCTCTAGTCTTACACTGCTAAATTAGGGACGGCTAGCACAGATAGCCCTCGAGTAGCTTTGTGCGAAATTCCCAAACAAACAAACAAACAAGCAACAGAGTATGACCAGTAGATGGAGTTTCGCGTTCTTCCGAAAACGTTTTAGAGCCACGCAGTTTAATAACGTTTCATCCTACTCTTGTAAGGTTTAGTTGAAGTTAAGCACAAAGCTACACAATAGTCTGTCTGTGCTCTACCAACCACGGGTATTGAAATCAGTTTTCTAGCGTTTTAAGTACACAGACTTGTCGCTGTGCCACTGAGAAGCTCTCTAGTAAGGAAACTGGCGAGCCAACAGAGGGTTCAACCCCCTATCGTCGGATAGATGAAGAATCCAAGTTTTATTAAACATTGGACGGGCAGACAAAAAAAATAAAACTTTCTAAATTGTAACTAATAGAAAGACAATAAGAAATAAAGGATTTAATGGCGTGGAGCACATTAAGTGGCAAAGAACGTTGTTTGTTAATACCACCATTTAAATCAACATTTCTTTAGCGAACCAATAATCCCAGCTTGGTTAAGGCACTCGCTCGACTCGTGATCCGAGGGTCGCGGGTTCGAATCCCCGTCGCACCAAACATGCCCGCTCTTTCAGCCGTGGATGCGTTATAATGTGACGGTCAATCCCACTATTCGTTGATAAAAGAGTAGCCCAAGAGTTGGCGGTGGGTGGTGATGACTAGCTGCCTTCCCTCTAGTCGTACACTACTAAATTAGGGATGGCTAGCGCAGACAGCCCTCGAGTAATTTTGCGCGAAATTCAAAACAAACCAAACCAATAAGCCATGATGACGAGAAACCCACTTGAAGTAAAAATATACTCTGGAGAGTGCTGGTATGGGTATTAAAAATTTATTAAAATAAAGTGAAGAACAACGTTTCGATCTTCTTAGCCGATTCCTGAATACGTTTCGAACCAATAATTGTTCGAAGAGAGTATAGGCGGAAGACAAGGTACAGTTAAAACATTATTATACACCCAGCTTGCTGGAAACCCCTACCGGACAGGTAACGAATTGTGATTATTAGTCCCGTCATGATATGTCATACACACGTAATTAAACAAACTCCTAACACCTTAAAAGTTGGGAAACGTTTTCCAACATTCAGTTCGCGAATTTCCTTTAGCCACAAGAATCTTGTATCTAATTCACTCATTCAACGACGGGTTCGTTACTCATGTGGTCCATTAGCTTGGTTTAGCCTTCAACTGAAGCAAAACAAAAGACAATATAACGTTAACCAACTCAAACATAGAGACAATCTACTGTTTCGTGAACATGCATCAGACAACGAGTGTAACCACACGTCTCTGTAATTAAGGGAATGGAAACAATCTAAGTGAAAAAACACGACATTCACGTGCTTTTATACTCTCAAAGAGTTCTTGTGTTGCACAAGGTGTTTAAACTGTTATTAGTCGGTTTTCTTCATATCGTCTACTATGCTAATTTCTAAAACCCTGATAAACTTTGTAAAATGTATTCTACTTTACATTTGAAGTCATTTAGGTTCTGGCAAATGTACTTTCTGTATTTCCTCAGGAGGCTGTTTGACTTTTATGAAATATTAAATTCGCAGACTGCGTGTGTTAGGGGCGTGGTTACTACAAACGGTATTGCCTTAGTAGAACCAAATAAGGTAACGTTTCTCTGTTTACTTAACATTTCAAATAGCTCTGTTAAAGGCGCTGATTAAGTTAGTTAGTGTGTTTTTTGGTTTATTTTAGACATAATGTTACCTGCTACCAGCTGCTGAAACGCAATGCACATGCGCTACACGATGTCAGCTCACACACTCGTCTTTGACTACGGAAATTGAAAATGCTATGTTTTCATAACGTTTTTTATGAAACGTTACGGAAACATTTAAGTCCCTTTCATTCAAAAAAGTGTCCCCCGGCCGTATGTCTGCCAGCTTTTAATTGAATTTCAATATCCACGGTGGGCAACAATGTAATAGTCTGTTCAACAGCTTTGATTTTAAAATTAAATAAACAAACAGACCCTCAAAATAAAGCTGAACTTTATCTGATTAGAAATCATCGGACTAGAAGTATTTATTGGACTTTTTTTTTAAAGTAACACTTCAGGTCTTTAGCTATAGACACACAATGGACCACCCGTACTGTGACTATAATGGATAAGCTTTGAAACGTACCGCTGAGAGACTGGGAAGGGGTCATGTTACTGACTCAGTGATAAGTTTGAAGGCTTATAAATCTAGAATTCGGATTTCGATTCCCGCAGAGGACACAGTGTAGATAGTTCATTTATGTGAATTGCTAGTGAGCAAAGAGAATCAGTTGTATACTAGTTTAACATTTCTCAATTGAACCTAATTAAATCTGTGAAACAGAACTTGTAAACCTACGGGTCTAGAGATACAGTAATTACTCCTGTCAAGTTACAGTGTGGGATATGTCTTCAACATTGCGGTATTACTGTGAACTGACGTACAATACCTTGAGGATTAAATGAACAGATCTTGCTTGGTGTCAGTGAAATGGCGAATAATTTTTTCAACACAAAGCTGCACAACAGTCTTTCTCTTCATCACGAGGAATCGATCCCCCAAATACTGAACCCGTAAACATACCGCTGAAATATTAAATAGCTATTTTTAGTGACGAATGTCGAAATATTTCGATGTTTTAATTATTACATGATGAATCTTTTCGTTGAGTGGCGCTGGTGATTAATATCATTTAGAGCAAACGCACATTGTTTTCTACACCGATATTGTAGAACATGGAACATTTTCTTATTCAAATCTTATCTCTATCACAATTAAAAATTTAATTTAATTATCAGTGATTTTTGATGAAAGTAGCCCGGTATATTATGTAACTAGTACAAAATACTATAAAATAAAGTTTTCTCTAGATTAGAGTGTTTTTATCCATTTAGTTAGATATCAGTGCTACTTTTTGATAATTTCGGCTATAATCCCACATATCTTAGAAAGTTTGACAAGCTGAGGAGAGATTAGGCCTAAATGCTACAATTCTAAAGAAGGTTAGGCCAAGTGAGGAGATTAAAGTTGGGCCTACATGCTGCAGTCCAATATAATATCTTAGAAGGTTTTGGCTACATGAGGAGATTGAGGTTAAGCCTAAAATGTGCAATCTTAAATAATACCTTAAGTTCAGCCAGGTGAGGAATTTAGCTTAGGCCTACTACAACAATCCTAAATAATATCTTAGAAGGTTCGGCTAGGTTAGGCCTACAAAGTATAATCCTAAATAATACCTTAGAAGGTTTTTGGCGACATGAGTTGATTGAGGTTAGGTCTACATCCATATACTAAATTAAGAAGACGAAATAATCCTTTTTTGTATATGTAACAAAAATATAATAAGAATAAATATGTTAAATGTTTTAATTAATTCATCAGTAGAAAATAGAATGAGAGGTTACTCACAAGACACATATGATCTAGTTGTTTACTATATACGCTATTATTTATTACCTGACACTAGAAACTCCATACATGTTGGGATAAGTTGGAAAAATGAAACAATTACGCTCTCTTGAAAACAATGTTATCAAAATTCTTGACGACAAGAATTCCACTTGAAACAAAAATGTATCTCAGAACGGCTGGTATGAGTATTAACACTTTTATTGATAAGCAGAGAACAACGTTTCGGCCTTCCTAGGTCATCTTTTCAATGCTGGTGTAAAGTATAATCACACACATTCACCATGAGTTAGCATGTTACAAGAATGACGAGTTTCACTAAAATTGTCCATTTTACATTGTTTGTTCTTCAGTATTCATGAAATGGGGTACACTCGTTTAACATACATGTTAATAAGCTTTGCTTTAATCTATTTATTCAGTTTCTTTTTCATTATGAATTATAGCGTTTAAGTATCAAAATTAGAATTCTGTGCACATAAATTCTACCATTCTGAATTTGATAAAACTAAGATAATCTTATCAGATAGCACAATACCATGATAATCAGACAGATATGTAAACAAAGAGAGGAGATATTATTAACTCATGAAACACGAATTACACGGTTCTGTCCTTCAAGAGAGACATCTAGTTCACTTGCACTCTGTACAGCTATACTAATGTTAGGATCCAATGTTTAAATTCCTCCCATTATGTAGGAGAAAAAAAAAAAAAAGACACTTTTCTTCGTTAGATATAATTTTCAAATTTCTTGAACTGTCGAATATGAATATTGTATTTATTCGTCAAAGTTAATTGAGTAATGTAACGGTAATTCTCAATGGGATAGACGTGAGATAAATCAAGTTTTATTCATGTTATATAATAGTAGAGGAACGTAGCTGTCATTTTTTTATGTTGTACTGGTTCTCAGCTGCAGGATTTGATCTTTTTACCAGTTAATTGTTCTCAACAGGATTTCCTTTCTTTAGAACAGACAAAAATACAAAGTAGTATGGCCAGGTGGGTTAAGGCGTTCGACTCGTAATCCGAGGGTCGCGGGTTTGAATCCCCATCGCACCAAACATGCTTGCCCTTTCAACCCTGGGGGGCGTTATAAAGTTACGATCAATCCCACTATTCGCTGGTAAAAGAGTAGCCCAAGAGTTAGCGGTGGGTGGTGATGACTAGTTGCTTTCTCAGCAACTTTATTCATTAATATAATACAAATGATTTAAAACAAACATTACTTTGTCAAATAAATTAGATTTACAAACAAAGAAATGTATGTAGCAATACACTTAGGTTTAAAGACTGGTTTGTCATTCTTTCCTCCGTGTAGTAGAACTACACCATTCCGATTATTATGGTGAAAGGAACAGGGTATTTATACTTAAATGTTACTCAGTTATGACTGAACTGTAAACTCTTTGTTGTAGACAAAATTATGACATGTCTGAACTTGTGACTGAGCTTATCAACCTCTTAATAAGAAAAGAACAACTCTGTCACCATTTAAGTTCATAATTAGTTGTATTGTGTAATGAAATATCGTACATTTCATATTATAAACATTAATGTGTAATGGAATCTCGTACGTTTCATAATTTAAACATTAATGTGTAATGGAATCTCGCACGTTTCATAATTTAAACATTAATGTGTAACGAAATCTCGTACGTTTCATAATTTAAACATTAATGTGTAACGGAATCTCGCACACTTTACACGTTTATATAAATATCATAAATTATAGTTGAATGAATCTTTCATTTTGAAAAATTATTCTAACCCAGCTGACCTTAACTCGTGTCCATATGTTGAGTAGAAAACAGTAAACTAATCCTTCCAATATTAAGATATACAATTAATGTTTTCTATCATCATTTAAGTAAAAGAACTATATTTACTGACTTTTAAATTTCACTGGCATACAAAATTTTACTTAAAGTATGGTGAATATTACATTTATGTAATATTATGTAAAGTTTGAACCGTTTGTTTTCAGTACTAAGTATATAATGTAAACTAATAATGACAATGTATTATTGATTATGTATTATTTATGACTTTTATTGTTATTCGCTTTTCTCTCTAACCATTGATGACATGTTGAAAAAAAAAGACGTCAACATCTTTCGCGAATAGAAACAGTGTAATCAAATGACAATATTTGTATTTCACATTTAAGCAGATATTAAACGTAGAATTAAGTTGATTTTTTAATCATGTAATTCGTTCTATTGTGTAATGAAATCTCATACAGTTGATATGTTTATGTAAATATCACAGATTAGAACTGAATAGATCTTTCATTTTGAAATCTTATTAAAGTGAACTGAAACTTAATTAACTCTTGCCTGAATTTCAGGCAAACTACGTAATAACTGTATCCTGACTGAAAAGTTCCGAGAATACATAATTAATGTTTACTAACGCTATACAATCTACTTCCCTAGGTAGTGACGTTTTGTCATGAATAATTGCATTCTTGAAACATGTAGTTTAATTAAATACACAATTTGTATTTCACTGATATGCGTCACTACATATTTATAAAACCCTCTTTTTTAAGTATATTGTAAATACATAGAGACAGTGTAATTTTCAAATAACTTTTAGTTTAATTATTTATTCTCATAAATCAGATGAAAGTATTATTTCTATTCGCTAACACTAAAGGTTAAAACGTTTCTGTAAACTTAACCAAGCTCTGCAGTGGTCCTGAATATCAAATACGTGTCTAATGTCAAAAAACAGACGTATAGACTATATTCAGTTAATAATAAGTTCTACTCTACTAACTAGACAAACAGGAAACAAACATATTGTTATTTACCTGGATCATAAAGTTGATAATAAGTGTGCTATACTATATGTCAAGACATATAGCAACACTAATGTTAGTTATTAGCGTAACATTATTATTTTTGTATGTATTAATATATATTTTGAATTTGTAGAAATTACACCATGACATATTTCAATTGAACGTTTCTTGTAAAGTACAATAAAAGTTAATTCAGTAAATTACAAATTACGTGCTTGTAGTAACTAAAGTTGTTGTTATAATTTTAATTACGTGCTTGTAGTAACTAAAGTTGTTGTTATAATTTTAATTACGTGATGGTACGTTGATCTTTCGTGAAACGTGAGTTGTATATAAGATACTGATTTGTGACATTTCTATAAAATGAAATAATCGAAGAAGTGCAGGTAATGTCGGTAATAGAAATCCTAAATTTAAATGTTTTGAAAGATGTAGAAAAGAACACATAATATTGTTTCAATGTCACTAATGAACAGAAGTCGGCAACTGTTTAAAGTCGCAGCCCTATACCGTGTGTGTGACCACCTGACATCCTCCAAACAATCTTATCTTTACCTCAAGGGCCCACTCAGTTCCCATGTGGGTGATTCCACATGGTGACCTTTGTAATTCTTGAAAGTGTGTGTCCAGATGTGCACGCGCCACAATGCCTGTGAAATAAAGTTAAACACAATTAAGGTTCGAGGCGGTTTGTTAGTTTTGTAAACTATAACATAAACGGTATGTAGAGCTTGTATGTGGGTGTCGTGATTGTACACTACCAGGTGACGCTAATTAGAAAGTATTGTTTGTTTTTTGTTTTTTTTGCAACTTGCAAAGCTACTCCTACTCTGCAGGCAGTGTAAGACTAGAGGGAAGGCAGCTTGTCATCACCACCCACCGCCAACTCTTGGGCTACTCTTTTACCAATGAATAGTGGGATTTATCGTAATATTATAACGCCCACACGGCTGAAAGGGCGAGCATGTTTGGTGCGACCGGGATTCGAACCCGCGACACTCGGATTACGAGTCAGATGCCTTACCACGCTTGGCTATGCCGGGCAAATTAGAAAGAACACGGATATTTTGTAGAACACATCAGTAATGTGGTTTTCAAAGAATTATGTTGTTGTTGTTTTATATGATAGTAATTTAGATTACGTTGTAAAATGTAGTTTGTGATCTAATAAATATCAACACATTACGTTAAATAATGATTGGCATTGTTCATAGGTGGAAGTCTGTCTTTGTAACGCAAGACATAAGAGTATCATGTGTAAAATGAAATATTTTGTCAAACGTAAGTCAAATTATTGAAAGCGTTATTATATAATAAACGTCTTATTGACTCACAAAATGTATTATTTTGAGGTATAAAGTCAAATTAATAAAATTATAAGCATTAATTATTGTACGATATCGACCTTTTTGATGCAGTATAATTGCTGATTAAATACAAACATGTTGAGACGTGTTCATGACCAGCTGTTATGGTGGAATATAAATAATGGTCTAGCGTGTAATTCCTGATTTGTTAAAATACAACTGACAGTCATTAAAATAATGGTAATTAATCAAACATAAACGTAGATACTTCCATAATAGACGTGTTTTGTTATCACTAAAAATATTTAATCAATTTATTGAGTAAGTCTTAATTAATATATCATCCTTTTAGGACATATATCTAATTTTGTTTGTTTTGTTTGAGATTTCGCAGCAAAGCTACTCGGCTCTGTAGATCCCTAATTTAGACTAAGACGGGGAGGCTTGCTAGTCATCACCACCACCGCGGGTTCGAATCCTCTTTACCAACGAATAGTGGGTTGACCGTCACTATACACCCCGGCTGGGAGGCAGGCATGTTTGGCGCTTGTCTGACCCGCGTTACGGTCGCAACGCGCTTACGCGCTAGGCCAAGCCATAACTAATCAGTTGGTGATTTAAGGGGTGGTTGGCATGTGGTTAAGGCGTTCGACTCTCCATCTGAGGTCGCGGTATCTCGCGTCGCGCCAAACATGCTCGGTAGGGGTTATAATGGACGGTTAATCTCACTATTCGTTAGTAAAGCGCTCAAAGATGAAGTGATGACTTCTCTAGACTTAAATGCTCAATAACTTTAGCAAATAACCAATATACAACCTACTGTGAGACAGCTGCGCCCTCTGATGATATTTTGTAGAACTGTGACATAGTGACGACCTGTCACAACGGTCTAGCAATGTAACCCTAACAACACGCACTCTGATCACAATATGAGGAACTATGATATCCTGTTCAATTACATTTATCCGAGGGCAGAAGATATGTGCGCGCCCACTGGTGTTGCTTCTGAATGCTGTTCTAAATACTAAAATATCAAGACTGGTACAGCTAATCCCTAATTTTGAGTTATTTGCTGCCGCCAAGAAGTCTTTGTCTTCTTTTTTTTTTTTAATTTAATCACATTGTCATTTTGTATAACATGGAAAGTGTTAAACAGTATAGCGGTTTGAACTTTAGACACTTCCGTCTACTGTCCGATACAGTAAACACAAAACCACACACATTCACATGTCATATTTATAAATGTTTGACGGTAACAACGACACACGAAACTTTCAATAATATAATTGGGGTATTTATGTCAGTTTAGTTTAGTTTATTTTTGTACAACAAGCATGCGTAAAAGAAAGCTCGATCGGTCTTTTTCCTAGAAACTTTTACACAGTTAGCAAATATATATATATAACAATTGTTTCTGTCGAACTTCTCAGCAAAATATTACCTGTTGTCTTCCGGCTGTTACTCGTAAATAGTGGCGAAATATTGCTCCAAGGAAAATTGTAATTTGACGTCTGTACTGAATGCCCAGTAATAACAGCCTGTGTGTTTGCTCTTCGCCCTACTTGCATTACGTATGTCATATATATTTCTCGTAAGATATTTCGACTCGCAACATAGAGAATGCCTTTTCAACATCTAACTGTTTATGTCTGATAAACCTCTCCTATTTTATTTGGTGTAAGTAATTTATCTAAGCCGCATATCTTTAGAGCATTCTTTGTTTATTGCTTGGCAGAAGCTACACTCTATGTGTTCATCACGGGTATGGGAAATCGATTCCTAGCTTTATAAGCCTACCGATAT
This sequence comes from Tachypleus tridentatus, assembly GCF_004210375.1. NCBI lineage: Eukaryota > Metazoa > Arthropoda > Merostomata > Xiphosura > Limulidae > Tachypleus > Tachypleus tridentatus. The sequence continues at coordinate 120,655,480 of NC_134837.1, forward strand.
TTTAGTATATTAAAAGTAATTTAAAGACAATAAAGTGAAATATATGTTTCATTTCCCACCTCCTGTGGCACAGCAGAATTTCGTAGATTTCGATGGTAGTGGAGCCTTGAGCACAGTTAGTCCATTGTGTAGCTTTGTGCTCAATTACAAATAAACAAAATACTTTTCATTTTAAAAAAATTATTGCACATTCTAAATGTATATGTGTATGTATATTTATGTATGTGTGTATGTTTATATATATATAAACATTAGAATCATAGATTTTAAATAAATTTGGGAAATTATGGAAGAAACGTCTTGCAAAGGTCAACGATGAGTTTATGTACTTTTTTAAAATTCGCAATAAAATCCCAGCGACAGGGTGCAGATAATCCATTGGGTAGGTTTTGCACTAAGCACATAACAACATCTTTAGCGGCGTAATTATAAAAGTGAGGATGGGAGGAGAGTCCAGAGCTAATCACTGAGCAAGTCAGACGTGCTGATATATCTCCAACATGCTTTTTTTAGACGAAACGTTCATTCACGCCAGTCAGGCCGTTAGTACCGCCGGTAATCGTCGACGGTCTACCGTCGAACCTCACGCCGCTTCAAGTCGCCACGTTGATCGCTTAAGCCAAGCCAGAGGCAACCATTGAACCGTCCAGGACCCGAATCTTACGCCGGGGCGGAATTCTCATCCAACCCGCCACTACCGCAGACCAAATTTATCTGTGCCAGCCATGGAAAACCGAATTTAATGTAAGTTGTTCCCTTATCAAAAGTCCAATCAGTCTTTATTCAGTATTCCTCAGGAGCGTCGACCCATCAATACAACCAGAAGAAATCAAACAAGCCATAGAACCTCAAATCCAAGCCAATGTATATGCTGTTCATCGAATTTTTTTCTAAGAACACTAACCTTCCTACGTACTTCATGAAGATAGTGATAACGTCGAAGTACAGTGCTGACTGTATTTTACGTGACGGCTGTTATTATCACATATTTCACTTTAGAGCCGAACGCCCACATCAACGACCCTTCAACACTTGGTCAAACAAAGCACCCAGACATCATAATCAACCAGCGGACAACTTCCAACGAGAAACTACAAAAATACCGCCGAGTCCAGATCTAACCAGAACAAACACGAAGACAGATACAGATAACTCGACCCAGAAGACGTCAACTCCCTCTGTTAGCAACACGCCAAGTTTCAGCAGTCCAAGAAAGAAAAGGGACAGATCATGCCAGACTTCAATCCCAGTTCCACAGAATTCAACAACCAGCCAGACTCAAACCATTACCAAGATAACCATCGACGCGACAGTTCAAACAGAAAAACAAACTACCTCCACGCAGAAAACTCAAACCAAAATCACAAGAAGAAACAAAGCATCACAGACCAGCTAAGAACAACTCACCGAAGAACAGCCAGTTGTTCCACCACCTAGACCACATTTTTCACTTGCACCAATGGGCTTCAAGTGTGAAAACAAGTTCATGACGAAGTTACTACCTGATCTACAAGACCGCAGCTAACAGTTTCTATGTATACCACCGTCACAGTTCATCAGTTTTTCTGTTGTTTTTTTTTTTCCTATGTTTCTTCCCAGCTACTTCCGGGCACATTCTGGGTAGATTTTTCGACGCCCAGGCCGTGAAAGTGGGTTTTCTAGGGTACTCCCGTTTCCCCCCACAGCAAAATTTCTGGCATCGGATCTGTAGGTCCCAGCCACATTCTGAAAAGGGCCGTTTATTCAGTCATAGGTTATCCAGCCATAGTAAATTTTAAATCAATTCGCCAGTCGCCAGTATACTCCGTCCTCCGGCCAAGGTCTGGCTCACTTCACTTGTGCTGCTCTCATCCAGTTCTCCCGTCTTTCCTCTCACTCACAAATACCCCACTTCACCTTAAAAATATCAAAATAAAAGTAAAGGAAAAAAAAACCATGGAAACGTTAACAATTTCTCACGTGAGGGGACGAAGAGGAATCACAACGTTCCTGAACACCCCAGTTGGAGAGAGAATTCTTCTTATTTCTCTCTCTCTAAACTAAACCCCTGCCACGTTAGTTTGCGTTTGAATTATAAAAGATTCCTCCTGTATAAAAGTAACTGTGGCCCCCAATATTTACCTCTCTGTAATTGTGATTACGATCCTAACTCATTTCAACCCCATTTTGGCCTTCCCTTCTCCACATATATAAGTACACTTACCACAGTAAACATCCTACATAAGTAAAATATGAAAGACATTCTGTGTCAGTGACTGATGAGAGGGATAACAGACTAGTCTTGCTGAGAAACAGATTCTAACATTTCTTCATTTCGCCTTGTTGATGTAAACAACCGCGCTATTCTCTCAATTAATACTCAAATTTGAATTATAAATACAGCTGCTAGTGTAATTCATGCCTAGACAATCCCAAACTGAAAAAAATAAATTATCTTTAAACCAGTATAAGCAGGTATTTTAGTCATTTCATTTATAACAAAATATAATTGTCATACAAACCGCTCAGTTTTGCTGTGTTTACTTAAATTAGACACCAACATATTAATTTTTGGTTTAATCTTTGCTCTAGTTTCGCAATCTAGAATCTCCAAATACCTATCAAACAAAAAATGTCCTTTCTAAGAATCCTTCAGCTCCATTAAATACTTTTCCACAACATTTCTTATTTTGAGAGTTTACTTCAGAAATATTTCTGTCCATGGGACAATTTTCACACGGAGCATCATCAATGGAGTCTCTTCACTTGGTGTATGTTTGTTTTATACTGGGTCATGTGTAACTGTACAACATCCAGATCATTGGTACTACATACTTGTTGTATATGTTTGTTGTATACTGGGTCATGTGTAACTGTACAACATCCAGATCATTGGTACTACATACTTGTTGTATATGTTTGTTGAATACTGGGTCATGTGTAACTGTACAACATCCAGATCAGTAGTACTACATACTTGTTGTATATGTTTGTTGTATACTGGGTCATGTGTAACTGTACAACATCCAGATCATTGGTACTACATACTTGTTGTATATGTTTGTTGTATACTGGGTCATGTGTAACTGTACAACATCCAGATCATTGGTACTACATACTTGTTGTATATGTTTGTTGTATACTGGGTCATGTGTAACTGTACAACATCCAGATCATTGGTCTACATACTTGTTGTATATACTTGTTTCATACTGTGTCACTGTACAACATCCAGATCAGTAGTACTACATACTTGTTGTATATGTTTGTTTTATACTGGGTCATGTGTAACTGTACAACATCCAGATCAGTAGTACTACATACTTGTTGTATATGTTTGTTTTATACTGGGTCATGTGTAACTGTACAACATCCAGATCAGTAGTATTACATACTTGTTGTATATGTTTGTTTTATACTGGGTCATGTGTAACTGTACAACATCCAGATCATTGGAACTACATACTTGTTGTATATGTTTGTTTTATTCTGGGTCATGTGTAACTGTACAACATCCAGATCATTGGTACTATATACTTGTTGTATATGTTTGTTGTATACTTGGTCATGTGTAACTGTACAACATCCAGATCATTGGTGCTACATACTTGTTGTATATGTTTGTTTTATTCTGGGTCATGTGTAACTGTACAACATCCAGATCAGTAGTATTACATACTTGTTGTATATGTTTGTTTTATACTGGGTCATGTGTAACTGTACAACATCCAGATCATTGGTGCTACATACTTGTTGTATATGTTTGTTTTATACTGGGTCATGTGTAACTGTACAACATCCAGATCAGTAGTACTACATACTTGTTGTATATGTTTGTTTTATACTGGGTCATGTGTAACTGTACAACATCCAGATCAGTAGTATCACATACTTGTTGTATATGTTTGTTTTATACTGGGTCATGTGTAACTGTACAACATCCAGATCACTGGTACTACGTACTTGTTGCATATGGTTTGGTTTGTTTTATACTGGGTCATGTTTAACTGTACGACTTCCAGATCACTGGTACTACGAACTTGTTGCATGTACTCGAGGGTTATCTGCGCTATTCGTCCTTAATTTAGCAATGTAAGACTAGAGGGAAGGCAGCTAATCATCACCACCTACCGCCAACCAGGATTGACCGTTACATTATAACGCCCCCATGGCTGAAAGGGCGAGCATGTTTGGTGTGACGGGAATTCGAACCCGCGAACCCTCGGGTTACGATTCGAGCGCCTTAACCACCTGGCCATGGCAGGCCGTCTTCGTTCTGTCAGCCGCGTGGGACCGAACCTCAATTTTTAGCATTGTACGTCTGTAAAGTTATCGCTGATCTTTCGGGAGACCTGTGGCGCGATCTGGTGTTTTACTGTATTTACTAATTCACAATGTACACAAATATATCATGAAACAGTTTAATTATGCAAAAAGTTTTAATAAAAGTCATAATTTGATCTTATTCCTTTACTGTACTAATATTTATATTGAAAAGAGAAGAAATATCTCTATTTTTCTTTTTTTAAGCAAAAAAATCAGTTAAATAAACAAAAATATGTTTATTCTGTTTAGGCCTTGGTAATGGTCTGCATACTGTTTGTTTGACAAGTAATACCTGTTTCTAAGGTAACAGAGTAAACGAAACTGCTGTTTTTCATAACGGTTTTAGGTAGCGTTAATAAAATAACCGGATTGCTTAGGACTAGTAGTTACAGAGAAATGATATATTGAGTTTATCCAATAATTCTTATATTTCTGAAGTACTGTTTTACTTACGAGCCATCTTTCTTCAGTAGGTTGCTAAGATGCTGCATCATAGTATTCTTTGCTTGTGATTTTGTATCTTAGCAACGGCTATAAACGTATGTGAATTGGTAATACACGTGTTCGATAACATACGTATTATCATGAATCTACTGATTAAATACTGTTTTCCTAACAACAGTTGACGTCAGTCAAAGCTTTTCCTTTCTTTTATCCATTTGTACTTTGAAGCGTATGTAAGATTTATATAGGTATTTGTTTTGTTGTTATATAACTTTTTAAAGTTGAAATTATCGCTGTAGAGACCAGTACTGTCTTCTATGATGTTCTCGTGATAACGTTTGAACTTGTAAAGCCCACAAAGAACGTTGACTTTTGTCGTTTCTTGAGCTCCCCGACAACACGAAGTTTTAGATGCGTGTTTATACTTTGGTATCGTAAAATTGTTCACACTTAGATGTGTGCTTACACTTCGGTATCGTACAAATAGATCACACTTAGGTGTGTGCTTACACTTCTGTATCGTAAAAATAGATCACACTTAGGTGTGTGCTTACACTTCTGTATTGTAAAAATATATCACACTCAGGTGTGTGCTTACACTTCGGTATCGTAAAATAGATCACACTTAGGTGTGTGCTACACACTTCTGTATCGTAAAAATAGATCACATTTAGGTGTGTGTTTTCATATAAATGTCTGGATGCACTCCAAGTTGTCTCTTTTTTTTCTGACTGGTGGATTTTGATTGGCATCTAAGGTTTTATGGCAATAAAAGCATCCACGTT